>NC_142736.1:15331708-15511708 GCF_051943395.1 Hippocampus bargibanti | reverse complement strand
CAGTACACGTAGTCAAGTTGCTTTTGCATCTGTGTAATTGCTATCACTTAAGTACAGATCTGAAGCAAAGATAGTGTGTATCACAACTGGAGTTCATAAATCCTTCTGTACGTCTGTGTAAGCTCTCAGTCGTACAGGAGTGGTCCATCGATGAGAAGTTTTCTTCAGCCGTCATCTGTACAAATGTGAAGGTTTCGGACGTTTCGCCTCCTATCCAAGAGGCTTCGTCAGCGAACTAAAGTCTGACTGGTCGTATCGGCCCCATTTATATATCCCTAATGTCCAGACATGGCGGCGCCGGACACAGGATAGGAGGCGAAACGTCCAAAACCTTCACATTTGTACAGATGACGGCTGAAGAAAACTTCTCATCGAAAAATCCTTCTCTACTTCTGTAGTACTTCTGTTGCTCACATGATTTTCATGTTGAATTGTATGGGTGTCTCAGGTGGACTAGCCTCTTCGGTTTCTTCTTTGCGTGGCACATATTCAACCTCTATACTTGTTTTTTTGTTGTCTTTCCCTCGGCTCCAGAGGAAAAGGATTACGAGACAGAAGAGTACAACGCCAAGGAATGATATGAAGCCCATTGTGGTTGCAATGATGAGGGTCTTTACATCAAATGGAAACGGAATTGTGGTCCGGGTCACATTCGCACTTTCTTCGCTGGGTTGGTTGAAAATGAAGGCAAACGTTTTGTTTGGCTGATGAGGCCAATTAGGAGAGTAACTATGCACGAAAAGATGAGCAACTTTCGTGTCATTGCCTGCTGCATTGCTTGCGATACATAAGTAGGTCCCGTTGTCTTGGATTTGAGCATATCGAACCTCGAGTATGCCATCATCAGAAACGGAAAGTCTTGATCCCACAGTTTTGGTAGTGATGTACTCTTTCTTAGGAGACAGCCACATAATGACAGGGGCTGGCTCACCCTCAGCTTGGCAAGTAAAACTGACTGTGGTACCCTCATCCACATGGCTCTCTTGAACCTTGTCATCCACAATCATGGATGTATGGCAAATGAAATAATCAGGTGGTAAGATATCTGGGAAGTCCTTAAATTCCTTTCCCTGCACCAAGCCCGGTGATGCACAGATGGGCTGCTGTCTATTAAAGTTTAATCTCCACCGCCGGCGGAAAACCCATAGCAGGCGACAGTCGCAGGCCAAAGGGTTGTCATGCAAAGCCAGAGTTTCCAAATTGCCCACTGAGTGGAAGACAGACTCCTCCAGGGTGCTCAATCTATTACTAGAAACATTTAAAATGTGCAGATGATTTAGTCCTCGGAAAGAGTAAGGCTCAATGACAATTAATCTGCCACCAGCCAAGTGAAAAGCCTGAAGCTTTTGGAGATTGTGAAATTGGTTCCCTTCAACAGTAAGAATGGGATTGAAAGACAAATTCAGAAAGCGCAAATAACGTAGGTGGCTGATTGCTTGGTAAGGGATGGCCGTAAGATGACAATTTGTGATCGCTAAAGATGTCAGGTTGACTCCAAACAAGCATTTTGGGGTCATGGTATCCAGGGAAGACATCTCTGATATTTCGAGTACTCGCAGTCTATACAGCCGCTTAAAAGAGTAATCCCTAATGGCAGTGATATTCAGATACCGTAATCGAAGTGACAGCAGGTTGTGCAGATGGCTCAGGGCATCAGTGGGCACCGAGGACAGCTTATAACCCTCAATGTTGAGGGTTTCAAGATTGCTGAGGCCATGAAACGATCGTGGCGAGATGAAAACGAGGTCATTGTCACCAACTTCCAGTACCCTCAAGTTGTAGAGCTCCTGGAACATGTAGTCCAGAAGAATGACTACTTTGTTCTCACTAATATCCAACTGGGTCAGGTTGTTGAGGCCTGTGAACACCCCAAGCTGGATGAGCTTCAACTCGTTGTTTCGCAAGCCCAGATGCCGTAGATTCACGAGATTGCTGAAAGCCCCAGACTCAATGGACGAGATGACATTTTCATTCAGCTGGAGCTCCTCTAGCTGTGGGTAGTTGATAAATTCCTCTGGCCCGAGAAGTTTGAGACGGTTTTTGCTCAGATCAAGGAGCTTAGTTTCAGTGGGGATTCCTTCGGGAAAAGTAGACAATCGTCTTCGATGGCACACGACCGATCGCTCTTGGGCATTGCAGTCACATCGGGAAGGGCAGCCGGTGGTTGAGCCAGAGAGGACGGTTCCCAGCATCAGGACTAGGATGGGCTGCCAGCACGCCACGAGGTAGCTGTGCCCCCCTGCCTCAGCAGAGACCATCCTACTGCGAACCTATGGAAATAAAAATAAATAAATACATAATGGCTAAGGGGTGGGGAATGATACAAATGGACTCAGAATTAATGAGACACATTTGTTGGGTTTTCAACATTCGAAATGGTTCAGTTTATTATTCCCTTTGAGATGTGCAGATGCGCTGTTGCGCACTACTCTCACATTCACAGCACACTTCAAATGCATTCAAGTGGCTGATGTGCGCATTATGTTGTGTCATTCTTGCAACATACAAACCACTTTCCTGCTGAAGATATTTGACCTTGCCTTGGGCTTGGGTAGCATCTTTCATGTACCTGATGAACGTAGCAGTATTCCAAGACTTGGTCTCTCTTAATCATAGCTACTATTGTGGCTTGATTATTCTCATAGTGACAAGTACAGCCACAAACATGTTATGTGTGTTTTGTTTGAGCTAAAAAATAGAAATACATAAACAAATAAATAAATACGTAAATTAATATGGATCGCTCAAACAGGTTGAAAACTAAGAAACTAAGAAACATAGTTACTGTATAATAGTATAACAGTAGTGTGTTTGACTGTACATCAACTGGAGATGTGGAGTTGTGCAATGTTCACACCGTCCGCTCATCAGTTCACCAATCCATTCTTAACAACCGAGAGAAAAGTACCCCAATCCTTGACTGAGAAATTGCCCAATTGAAGCGCATTATTGCGGCATACAACTAAAATGTCAATGACTTAAGTGTCGTACAGTTTACATCTTCAGCACTAAGCTGCCTTTCGTCATAAAAGCACATAGAAATTTTGGCTGATTCAGTCCAGCTCATTTAATTTCAAACATAAACAAATCTAGCAAACTTTTCCGCGTTTTTGACAAAATGTAGGCCATGTACTCTACTTTTGAATTCTGTGACAATGCAAATCAGTTTAGGTTAGCAGACAAATATAACAATCAGAATGTTAATGTTTAGCATGATGTAAAGAGCGTGAAACCCGGTTCGGCCTCCCTGGGTGGAGTTAGCATGATCTCCGGTTATTCTGGTTTCCTCCCACAATCCAAAAACATGCATGGCAGGCTGACTCCAAATTTTTCCTGGGGGTGAGTGTGAGTGCGGATGGTTGTTTGTCTCTGTGTGCCCTGTGATTGGCTGGCAACCAATTCAGGGCGTCCCCCGCCTCACTTCTGTTTTTTTTCATATTATAAAATCGTAAATACTGAAGACATCACATATTTAAAATTAAGATGATTACTAATTTCCCTTGTGTTTACATTACATTATTTGGGGCCAATTTACAGCATAAAAAGTGACATAACATTCTTATAATCCTGAACCAATTCAGACAAATTTGATTTATGATACAATGCCTCTGTTTTGTTATATGTGTTTTTATTTTTCTGTTTTAAAATGTTTTATAATGTGCCTACATCACGCACAGTAATTATGAGGTTGGATTTTTCGTTGTGAACGCGATGCAACGCGGATACTGCTCATCAAAAATTGGCCAACCCGAGCTCTGCCCCAGTTGTCATGGTAATCTACAATGGTCTCAGATTGGCACACCACACAGCCAAGCCCATTCAGATAAATTAAATACAAACAGCCCCCTAAACAAAGTAATTTCTGAGGATTTGGGTGAGTGTTAAAATTGTTATATGACATTGAATGTGCCATAATTTCTGATCCTGTATGTATTTTCTCTCAATCATAACGCAGACCTTTTATTAAGATACTTGTGAACTGCTTTAAATAATATTCAGGAACGGGAGGAATATATTATAAGAGAGTTTTGCCAAAATTTAAAATCATGAGTACAGGGCTGTAAGAATAGCAGTTTTCACTTTGAGGCATCTCAGTTGAGTTCACAGAAGCAACTTCACCTTCAGGCTGTTTTTTCCGTCACTGTTGCACCTGTGCGACACCATTTAAAGGCATCACATTCGGAATGGCAGAAAAATTGGAAACAAATGAAACTGATAAGTATTTTACTACCAACAATGAAAAAGTGAATCATAGGCAGAGGCCATGATTTACCAGTGTCACGTGTGAAAAACACATTCTCTGATCATACTGTACTGTAGATATGCAGTAAATGTTAAATGTTTAGATATTAAGCTTGATAATTGTAAAGGCGAGAAATATTGTGCAAGTGAACCAATACAAATTATTCCTCATCACGGGACAGAGCAGATTTAATTTTTCTAAAATCTTACAAGAGAATAGAAATTGCCTCTTGAATTTATATGCGCCCAACACGAACATTTTGTGTGTATGGGGCACATGGCCAAAAAGCTGAGAAGCTGTCCAGGAGATTTACATTCATCCCTCACCGTTTGTGAGCTATACAGTCTGGTGTTGGTCTTCCTTCTGCTTCTATTAAAAGTCCTGTTTAGAAAATTCTTTCAATTTAGATATGTAATCCACCATTCTGAAAATAAGGCCAAGCAACACGAATTTAGTTAAAAATTTAGTTCAAATACTAAAAGCTTTTGAACACTTTAATTGTGATATGCAGAGGGACAGCAATGTGGTCTCACTGCAGAGCAAGCCAGCACAGTTAGCATAGTGATTGTGCAATCCATAGTGAGAAATGTGAAAATTCAGCAATTTTGAAAAAAAAAATCCAAAAATGGTGAAGTTAAATGGAAAAGAATGTTAAAGTACAAATCACTCAATAAATATAACTGCTTAATTAATTTTGTCATTTGATATTTCCAAGGCTTCATACAATAGCCTGCTCAGGCAAAACAGGTTAGGCAACTTTCGCAATGCTGATGAGGGTCGTTATGCTGATGAGGTGATACCGGGGGGAGTGGGGGTAATAGGCCAATCGTTAGTCAGGAATGTAGGAACAATCAGTGGGGCCACAGGGGGGGGTTTCGCGCCCCCCCCAACCTGAGAGTAGGGACCTATCATAGCTGTGTCCGGCGCCACCAGGCCTGGACATTAGGGTTATATATATGGGGCCGATACGACCAGTCAGACTTTAGTTCGCTGACGAAGCCTCTTGGATAGGAGGCGAAACGTCCGAAACCTTCACTTTTGTACAGATGACGGCTGAAGAAACCTTCTCATCGATGGACCACTCCTGTACGACTGAGAGCTTACACAGACGTATGGGGCACAGTTAAATGAGTCACAATATACACGCAAACAAATTAAAAAGGAATGCCATTCAAACGTCTTCTTTAACAATGACTTTACTTGAATAATCAACAAAGATGATTCAACTCTACCCAGTGAGTGCATATTGTTAATTAATAAGACATTAGAGGAAAAGTAATATCATAGAGCCACTGTACGCATAAAGCCAAAGACATGTTTATCTTGTCGACACGTTCTGATTTAATTGTGCCAAGACGAAAATATGAATGAGCATGACAAGCCCTCCTTGCATCTGCTAATCCAAAGCAAATGAATGCAAATGCCATTGTGATTTTCTACCAGAGCACATGCATCATTTATGATCCAGAATGTTGCAAGGAATGAGGAGCGATCTGTGTTATTTGACCTTACAGCACGTATCTCCCAATGACTCCACTTTCTTTTGACCTTGAGTCACACCTTCAAAAAAGAAATAACACCTCATACATATGACCGAGCTCTTCATAAGTGGTTGTCGTACATTTTAAAATAGCTCTTCAAAGCATTGCTTTTTTACTGCATTGTGAGAGGAAAATCAATGTTAGCTCTCATTATCTCCCTCAGTATGTATTTCCTAGTAATAGGCACGAACATCAGCCAAATTTGTTTCCGTGCTGTGACTGTTTTCCTCAGTCTCTGAAGTTTTCTTCTTGGTTGAGTGCTGTCCTATATTGCCACAAATCTCTGCATTGTCTGTCTTCTCTCAATGGCAGAATATGATTGCAAACGTTTCTTAGTCCTGCAGTCTATGCTCAAAAATAAGGGTGTGTTGAATGACTGCAATTTGTTTTCCCAAGTGGTTGCCCACAAAAGAATAATTTGGATACATGTACATTGTGATTATATTGTAAAATCTCCTTAAAATATCTGGAGCCAGATTGTTTTACTTGATGAAATAAAATTGACTAAATTCCACACATCATTTATTGTTCCAGGTTTTAATAGAAGCAGAAGGAAGACCAACACCAGACTGTATAGCTCACAAACGGTGAGGGATGAATGTAAATCTCCTGGACAGCTTCTCAGCTTTTTGGCCAAGAAGCATCTCATTGAAACTATTCCTGAAGCGACAAAGTTGCTCCAGCTCGTGCTCACTGTTCCAGCTGCAACAGTGGAGCGGTCATTCTCAGCACAAAAGACTGAAAACATACAGTCGGAACAGGACTGATCAAGGACGACTTTCTTCACTGGCAGTGATCTCCATTGGACAGAGAGACTTGGACTTCATTTATAAGTAAAGGTAACACGTTGATAACGTTTTTTAATTTTTTTTTTCTATGCTACAGTTTGTATACAGTATATAAAGAATGCTGACATGACATTTTAAACAAAACATGTTAACTGATGCCAATCAAATGGTGAATAAGCTACTCTGTGGAGTTCATATGTTTGTAAATCTGACTGTGATGACGTCAGTGCCTCACCAGCCATGAACCTCACCGCACGTCACTGGTAATAGAGTACATCAGGTTGAGTAATAACAATGATTAATGGTATCAAGAATCCAGTGGGCTGATTTAATTAGTTATTGGCCCAGTCAACATTTTGGAATATGAAAATACAACACAGTAATTAATAATCATTCAATTTAGATTCCACTGATGCAAAAGGTATGCACTAATGTCAGGCTTACAAAATTTCTTCATTTAAGAGCCACACACAGGGCTAGCCACATAAAACAACAGGAAATCAGTTACTATATCATCTGTTCAGTTATGAAATGTGGTTAGAAGGTAAAGTTAACCATAGGTTTTAACATATAGTTAAAGGTTCATATTTGTTGGAAAGAAGGTTAGAGCACAGAATAACAGCAATTAGATTTTTTGAATGCATCGATTGGATGCGCATTTGTCGATCCATTGTCAGATCTCTCTTCACCACAGAAAGAATGGGCCCCATTTTCCGAAACAGTTCATTTGAGCTAGTGGCTATGTGGGCGGGTCACATACTGAAAAAAACATTCAGGGTGGAAGCTCCAAATGTAGACTTCACAGCAGTGATCTGTGATCAGCCTGGCCAACTTAACATTCTAAGTCTGGTTGGGTCATAAATGTACTTTGTACGCTGATTTCGTTTGCTTCAGCAAATCTTTTTCCACTTCCTCAATGTTAAAGACTTTGCATCAGATCAGGCATTGAATTTCAAGCGAATGAGTGAAGCCACTATTTGTCAGGAAGTAAATCGCTGTGTTCACGCCCACAACGGCCCAACAGACCTTTTGCTAATATTTCACAAGAAAGAAAATCCCATCCATGTGGATAGTTAGACTACACTTAGGACTTGAATTGCGCTTGGCACCAAACTACGGCCCAGTGAGCCCGGCAGTCGATGGCTAATGTTACTGTGTTATTCGGATGCAATCCAGGATGCTCTCCATTTTGAAGCGACAAGTGATCTAAGGATGGTAAGTGGGGACCTTTAAAATGTATTCGGTCATAAATGAATGGGTAATTGCATTCAATGTTACATGTGTTCCATTGGGGTGTTCTGTCTGCAGGATTTATCCAAAGAGACTCAATAAAAATGCATTAGAAGTAGCAATGGCAAAAATGCCAATGACACCACACAAAAGATTCATGTGTGATTATTCAAAGCCGTCAGAAAATGAAAATAAATCAATGTGTGCAACGGGTGATTCTACACCTCCAGTGCATTCATTGAAAAAAAAAATGCATAAATCACATGCTACCATTTGTAGTTTTCACGAAGCGGCCAGGAGAATCTGTGAAGAACAAGGCAGGACGCTATCTCTGATTATAGAGATACTCACATTTGATACTAGTAAAACAAACAAAAGTATTCCTCAGGGTCTTTTAGCCTGCCACATTACCCCACCTTAAGTACAAAATATGATCCGAGTGGTTGTTTGTAAGGTGGATTTGTTCAGAAGTTGCTTCAGTGCCGATTTTGTAAAGGAATGGATGTTTAAGTCAAACACTGAATGGGGAAACACAGATGTTCTAACAGTCATAAAATGAATTCACATCAACTGTAGCATGATGACATAGATCCTTGGGTCTTCAGTAAGCCATTACTGAAGCTGCTGGCACATCATTACTGAATGACGTGCCAGCAGCCATTACTTGTTGTTATGCATCGCCTCCTCCTGGAGCGTCAGCTGGTAAGAGGGATTTTCTCCCCGCCCACATACTCAACGCAGCCAATCGTAAGCTCGGTGGACCGGGGCCTGCACTTGTTGGCAACACTTCAGCATAGTCGGGCGGTGATTTGTCAGCCTTGGTGTCCGTCATATAAACATCCAGGCCTTGAACCATCCAATGTGTTTGTGTGCGTGCGTTTGCGGCCAGAAAAAGGCTTGCAATACAAAATCTAACTTACAGCGTCTCTGTCCAAACATTCTTCAACATGCCTGCAAATATGTTCGTGTGTACCGTTTTTTATAACTCAAATGTTTGTAATTTTGGGAGTGTCTGTATTGTGAATCAAATGTAAATGCATTCATTACAAATAAAATCAATCAGATACTTATACAAAACTTAATTTTAACACTTTAACTGTTATTAAATGTGGTTCACCAGAATTGATATGTTGTTATAGCTTATATTAATGTTATTACAGAGTGGCATTTTAACTCAAACATAGTCAAATGCTCATGTGATCAACTTAAGAATGTTATGTTTTTTTGTTGTTGTTTTATTTAACCTACTAATGAAATAATGTTCGGTTCTGCCAATCAGGCAAGACTCATACAAAGTATGACATGCTGATAAAAACAAGGATAATCTTATTCATGGCTGTCCACTGAAATCACAATGACCAGCAGATGTGTAAATTGTGACCAGCATATATAATTTCCATCGGAATTAGCCTAAACAACATTGGAAGAAATTATCTTGGACAAGACATCTGACTCCAAGACTGCGAGGTCTGCATGGGTTGATTATGCAATGTTAAAAGAGGGAGAGTACTGCCTCTTTACTGGAGTGTGGCAGCCACAGTTATGCTTATGCAAATATAACGTGCAGAAGGATGTAACATTTGAGAGATCATCCATTTGGCCTGCATAAATCATCAAAGTCTATCCCTATTTCCCGAAACCAAAGCTCGCCACCTCCATCACCACCCATTGATATAACCTGTGGCAAATCAGCCAACAGCAAAAGGTAGCACTGAATAAATTAAGTGTGATTTTGGCAGAGCTTACTGGCATTTGAAGGAACACGAATGTTAATGAGATGGAAGCTTAGTAAGCATCAACAACCACCCGAGTACAACAGAAAAACAGGCAGTGTTCAGACTTACACATTCATCTGTAAGTATCAATACCGAATACTGGAGGTATTCATTATTGAAGTACGCACATAATCCACTTATGAAGTGACAACCTATGCTCAGACCACACGAGTGGCTGTCGTGCATGTTGCCTACAGCACAAAACAAATGAAATCCATTTGGATGACAAAGCACAAATAAGACATGAAACCCTCCTCAGTGGACCATCCTCCTCCCTCCCACCATCTCAGCCGCTACCTACTAATTTTATTCCTGAGATCAATTTGCTCACTGCCTATCACATGGCACCACCACTGCACCATATAAAATCTGATCCAATACCTCAGTGCTCTAAGCCCACCATCGAGACAGAGTACTTACCAGGACTGTCATGCAGAGAATTCTAATTCAAGCAGCTCCATGTTGCCAAGGAAATTCAAAATGCCTCCAAAAGCATGGGGACAGAGATGCAGTAAACAAGACGTGCTCAGATCAAAAAACCCAAGGTGGATGCACTGTATGGAGCAATGAGATTCTCTTGTCAGTTGGGGCATCCGCAAAATGCCTTCGTCCTCTCCAGATGCGCTAAATCCAGCAGCACTGATAGGCTAAGTAAGCACACAGGCGGCTCTGCTGCCTCGCTCACGCTCGCTTACATGCTGCACCTAACGGAGACCAAAAGGAGGAGGGAGGGCTGATGGATGAGAGAGGTGGAAGGAGGAGCTGCAGTGCCCTGGAAGAATGAGAGGACACATGAAGGGAGTTGAAAAGAAACACCAAGAACTGTCCTCTCATTGCCCTGGCAGCACCATCATCTGATTGGCTGATCTTGTGTTTTTTTTTCCCATCATTATTTTTTTTTTGCTATTGTAAACTGTAATTCAGCTTGTTTCTGGAGAGGATAAGTGACATTGTTAGTGAAAGAGACGCAAGTACACAGCGGATGAAGATAGGAAGGTGATAGATTGTGGAACCTAAAATGACATTTTGTCATTGGAGCATAAACAGCCAGTTTAACTCAATAAATGGCACTTTTGTTATGACAGGGTATGTGGAAGAATTGTACTGTGTGGATACGGATGGACAAAGGCTTTGTTTATCGTCCCACTTATGGATAGGTTCCATTTAAAGTGATAATCATTATCAGTGAAAACCTCCTTTGTTTTGAGTGCAGTGGAAGGTGTAAGATGAAGAGGCTTAATAGGACTGACTGATGTTGCAGAAGCACAGAAGCTGCGAAGAGGCTCCATCAGGGTCTTGCTCGATTGTTTATTTATTTATTTATTTATTTATTTATTTATTTATTTATTTGCTTTGCTTACTATAAATGTCAAATACCTGTACAGTAAATTCAAATGAAAATCCAAACACATGACACTTAGGAACTATGTTTGTGTTTGTTTGGAATACTCACCCAATTCCAAGGAAGATGGGTATGGTGTGTTAGACACAAATAAATCAAGTTAATGAAACGTTCAAAGATGACAAAACATTTTATTGATTATGTGAATGTTGAGTTCCTTCCTATTAAAGAGGTCATGAATAATTAGTAATAATAATATGAATCCCGTTGCCATTTAGTGAGGATAATGATAAAACTAATAATAACAATAATCATCATAATATTAATGGTCCAACATGCGTACACTGTAAACCCGAACAGTACTACTGACTTTAAGTCATTGAGGTCAGTCAACTCAAAAGCCGATTTTTTGTTTCAAAAACTCAAACGTTTTGAGTTTTTGAATGAGTCCTGCGTTTTTAATTTGCAGTAGATCAATACTTTTGAGTTCATGGCAATCGTTTACTCAAACATTTTGAGTTCATGGCAGGAAGCTGCGTGATGACGTCACTGTGTGCTCTCATTGGACGCCGTTTGAATTCTCAACGGCTGAATCTGGCAGAGACCGACGGATTATTTATTTTAAATTAGGGTGGAAAGACAAACAATTGTATTTAATATACTATATATGTATACTACAAGGACCCAGTGTGTCAATGCTGTAGTCGCTCCACAGGAAAGGAATATTTTGGAAAGTCCGTTTGGGGCATTATATCCGCCGCTCGAGCCAAGGACTTCTCCTAATGTTACGAGCTCTTCTGTGGTAAGTAGGAATGTTTTTTAAACGTCTCTTGTTTGTTGAAAGACACAACTGGGTTATTAGGAGAATTGTACCGCGAAGGTTTGTTTGGGCGGTGGTGGAGTAGTATCTAGCACGGGGGGTTGCGAGTTATGTTTGTGTCCGCGAAGGTTCGAGAATAATAGTCAAATGGGTGTTAAATTAAGTTTTAGATGAACTTCAAAAGTAAATAGGGTCAACCGAAATCCACCACACAGGTGCTGCAACACCAGCAGGTTGGTGCTTTGAGTTTACTGTGTTTTAAACGGCAGCACAATAAATCATGCTAATTCAACGTGCAACAGATGTGCTGCCGTTTTAAGAAGGCACTAAGTAAATATAATGCTAGCCAAATGAAATATCACTCTGTACAATTGGTGTAGTCTTAAATGGTCATTCATGTGTAAACATAAAACTTTTTAAATGTATTTTTGAAACTGCAAACACCATTTTTCAAACTGCAAACACCTGACTGGCTTGATGGCATAATTTAATCTGGTAAATTAGATTATTTATTCAATTTAAAAAGTAAACATGGATCAAGGTGTTTTATTAAATTAAATGATTACATTTGTTGTCTGTTTTTTCTATTCAACCTTTTAGCCCCAGGGTGGAAATTGAGTAACACCGCCATTATCTAAGATATGTTTACATTTTTATTAATGCTACATGATTAATTACCCGAATCATATTAAAAATAATACATGTATGTATTTTTTTTATATTGAACAGAATTTTACCTAAACTTAATTCTCCATAGGTCTCCATAGGCCACTGTCTTGGGTTTGAGATGCTGAAGACAAGTACTGCAATGTTAAGCTCTTGTCGCTTTCCCCAAATTAAAACTTGCTTGCTTTTTATCTCCTCTTGCTTTTGATAAAGAACAGCATGATATACACGAGACGCAGTCTGGCCCTTCGTGCTTGCCATGCATACCTATGAGAAGATGACTCACAGTTCTTCAAAACATGCAATGTATGTATTGCCTGACTTAACACAAATGTGTATTGATGTATTTTGCAGTGGGAAGAAGATCCCGACATTGAAAACATTCCTGTCGCACTTCTCTCCGTGACAACTGACAACTAGCGCCATCTTGTTTAACCCCAACAGCATTTCTGTTGTGATAGAAGATGGCATTATTGTGAGATGTCTCCCCAGGTTGGCTGATCCACACCTCCTCTTGTTTGGTTTAATGTATGCACTGCATTTAGATTCTCCCAAAAAATTAATCCACACATTCACCTTCATTCAGAAAACACTGCTGTGTCTTGATGATAACAGACCACTCAAACCATGCCTGCTAAGTTTAAAAAATGATTTGTTTCGCAATATTGAAGGCACCAGCGCTTCCAATATTACAGAACAAAGCAACACTGGATAAGCAATTTCATAGTTTAACTCTGCTTTGTATACCTAAACATTGATGTACTGTTTGTGACTGATTTTCTATTCATAATTTGATGTATAAACCTGGATTTCACCAAAATGTCTTTTTTCGTTTTATATATACTGTTTGTTTTTAGTAAGTTTTACTTTGATTTGCACCTTATGACGTGTACATTGAAATGTATTCTCTAGTATATATTCAAGTATATGCTTGTCAGAGAATTTATTTTTTAACAGAACAGCACAGTATAATTTGTTGTTTTTTTTCTGTTTTGTTTTGTTGTTGTATTTAATTCACATCTTTATCACGATGTTGTGTTAATTACTAAAAAAGAACTGCTCAGGGGTTTATTTGTTGTTTTGGTATGTGGACATGCTGTGCATTTGATACTGTTATCATGAATGTTTTATCAAAGGTTGTTTTAAACCTTAATAAAAAAATGTGCACTCAAACAGACATGTGAGGTGGGTTTTTGTTTTTAGATATAGAAGGCAAATGTAAGTACAGTATACATGAATATGTTTTTTCAGGTAACATAAATTTGAGTTGGTTACGCTTAAATATGAAACCTAATTTTAACTTAAAAATTAAGAGAACAAGAAAACATTAGAGTAAACTGAAAGTACATCTTTTAAGTTCATTCAAACTCATAACATTTAAGTTCAGTCAAACTCATAAAATTTATTTCCACTACTCAAAAATTTTGAGTAAACTGTACAGTTTACTCAAAATTTTTGAGTAAACTATACTCAAAAATTTTGACGTAATCAGTTGCCATATAAATTTTGAGTACTTTCAACTTGTTGGGTTTTACAGTGTATCATCAGAATCAGAATCAGAATCAGAATCAGAATCAGAATCAGAATCATCTTTATTGCCAAGTATGTAGAACACACAAGGAATTTGTTTCCGGTACCTCTGAAGATGAAGGTTACTGATTCGCTGTGGCGACCCCTTGAAGGAAAAAGTCAAAAGGAAAAGAAGAAGAAGAAGATTAATGGTCGCAATCATACTTTGTAATATCCACCCATGCTTGCTGTTTCTTAGAAGCACATAACGCAAGCACATCGGTCGTCACTCATGTGTGTGATATAAATGAGAAAATGAGAGGAGCTGCTTTGATTGGCGGGGAGTCAAATTGATAGTGTTGATGCCCACAATGGCTCAAACCGCTTGTTTTGTACGGGTCTGTGGAAATATTTCAATCTAATCCATCACCATGCTTTGCACAATAAATTAGTTGACCCCCGAGTGATACCCAGAGGCCATCTCAGAAAGGTAAGCCTTAAAAGGCATTTTGTAAACGTACAATACTGATTAAATGTAGGTCATGTAAATTTTTACCAGGAAGCACGTTCATTAGAAATGTAGGACAGTGACTATTAGGAAGTGATTACCGTGATTTGCCTACTAAAAGCCGCAACTTTTGTTCCATGCTTTCAACCTCACGGTTCATTTAATGATACGGCCTATTTAAAGATTTTTTCCAATGGCTGCCAGAGAGCTTTCAAGCAGAACAACAAAAAGAACTGTGAGACACTATTATGTGTCACAGTAAAAACAACCGGCCATGAGAGGGCACATTTCACTTTTGTTTTGTGCTGGACTGCAATTTGAAAGCTGTGTGGCTGGGTCGATGAAAGACTTGACCATACACATTATATTTCTTATGAAGGCTTTATTCCCCACTGCACATAAAAAATGTACAGCATTAATAAAATACAAGAATGAGATATGTCAAATGGGACTAACCAATGGTATACCAATACCAGTATACCAGAACCAATAGTTCCAAACCAATAGTACCAATAGTAAAAAATAATAAAAATGGAGCTGCGGTTTGTGAGCTGTTTTCAGCTTGCTGCGTGTATCAGTAAAACACAGAAAACAATAAATCTCCCCTGCTTACGACTGTTCCCATGACCCATCATGTGACACCGTTTAAACTCCCAAATGACAATATCTGTCTCTTAATATCAGACAGAATACAATGCAGATTGTAGATACATCAAGTCGGAATGAGCACAGCTCATCGTTCATCTCACCACTGTGTGGTTCAAGTCTTACCAGATTTCCCATGAGATTATCCAACATCAGTGACATACAGTCAGGGGAGGCAGGATGTCATCATGGAAATATCAAATGAAAAAATAAATTAAACAATTATATTTATTTAGTGATTTGTACTTTAAAGTTCTTTTCCATTTAACTTCACCATATTTTATGTTTTTTTTTTCAAAATCGCAGAGTTTTTACATTTATCGTTCAAATACTAAGTAGAGGTGAGGCAGCAGCCGGCTGAGCCTCACCATGGATTGCGCAATGACTATGCTAACTGTGCTGGCTTGCTCTGCAGTGAGACCGCATTGCTATCCCTCTGCATATCGCTATTAAAGTGTTCAAAAGCTTTTAGTATATGAACTAAATTTCTACAGTTTAGTTGATGTATATAATGGAGTGTCACTTTACATTATAAACACTGTACTACAGTGTTTTTTCATTTATTTTTATCAAAACTGTGTGCATAGGTGAGGCACACAGTTCTCCTGCCTCATGACAGTGGGCGCTGGTAATTATAGAGATTCTTCTTGCGCCTCCTCGGCTGCAGAATAATAGAATTAGTGAGAGCAAACTACAGTAAATGTTGGGGTAATTCGCTATACGAACATCTTTAAACATCTTTTTGCATCGTTGTTTTTGTTTTGGACTTCCTGATATGTCATCCTGCCTGCCTTTACATGATGTCACATCCCATTGTGTCACATCCAATTGCGTTACACCCTGTCCGTCTTATAAATGCTCTCCCAGTTTCGTCTTTATTCTCTCTTCTTTTGTTTCTGCCCCTCCTCGGCCGATCTCCCACGATGTCTCTGCTGTCTACAAGATTAAACTAATTTATTCTGTTCAACACTTGGCTTCCTGCTGATTTAACCATCCTCTGCTATCAACACCCTGAGAAGCTATGAACCAGGAACGAACGATCACTATTAACCCATTATTATTGGTGCCGAAAGAAACCCGGGTTCTAGCGGACCGGCGTCGAGAGGGGGGGAAGGAGTGTCCCCCGCGTTTCTTCCAGCGGACGAAGCCTTTTTCTTTCGAGGGGGCCGCCTTTCTTCTTGATGCTAGTCGCTCAGGATCGCTTTAACGGGTGAGTGACGCCGCTAGCATGCAGTTATGTTGAATGAATGGATTGATAAGAATTTTTTGGGGGCCAAGGAATTCTAATTACGATCGTATGGATTATGAGTCGGTTTCCATGCGCCTGGCAGACAACAGAGAGTGCATAAGACAAGGGCCCACGTGCGAGGGCCGGGGAGAGATTGAATTCTTGATCTGGATGATTATGATTTTTTTAATGAGTTCGATTCCGTGCGCCTGGCAGACAAGAGTGCATAAGACACGAGGCCCGTAGGGGGGTTGTCCCTTACTGGACGAGTATTATTTTTGTTTAAATGCAGCTGCGATGGATCGTGGATCAACCGTAACATTAATGCATTCATTAACATTAGCACATTTGTCATCGTTGCATGCCATGTGGTGTTCCATTGTCTGGGGAAGACAGTTTGTGGGCAGGGGGGTCGGCAGAGGGGGACCCTTTTGGAGGAGCCGTGTGTCCGTGTCTCTTTGTGTGTCCTTGTGTGATTCTATGTGTGTGTATGGATATCAGAATCAGAATCATCTTTATTGCCAAGTATGTAGAACACACAAGGAATTTGTTTCCGGTCGAACACACTGCACTAGTATCATCATCAAAAAAAATTGCAAAGAGGCACTATACAGTTTCATTTGGGCTACTGTTCAAAGAGTTAATGGCTTGGGGGAAGAATATATATGTCTATGTGTGGTGGCTGTGCTTTGTGTGTGTTGGGCTGAATAACTGAAACCATGGGGAGCGCCTGTACTCTCACACCTCTGACAGTTCATGTGAATGACCAGATGGCTGGAGAGGCCATTTTTTAAAAAAGACAAAAGGCCAGGCTGATGTATTGAGCTACGGTGTGTGAGGGAGGTACTCGGGGGGGGGGGGGGGGGGGGGGCAGCTCCTCCCCACAGGCACCCCCACGCCCCCCAGGCAGCATCCCTGTGGTGACTCCAGCTGTGCCTTGTACAATCCAGCAACATGGAGCGCTCATGATCCCCTCTGGGGAGACACAGTCATTGCAACTTGAGTCAGCAAATCAAGTTACCGAGTGACATTGACAGCGTTGGTTCAAGATTCACAGGAGAAAATTAGGACCTTCTGCTCCATTGTATCAATCTGATCATCTTTTGGGGACACCTGTGAATGATCAACATGATGGAGTTGAAAACATTTTTTTCGGGACACCTGGAAAAAATGTTTTCAAGATTCACAGCCGCATTCTAGAATTGGCTAATTGATTTGTTCGCCGAATGGGTAAATGTTGTACCCCTCTAAAGAAATAAATAAACGGAAAGAAAAGGAATAAGGCGGTTACGTTAACATTCACAAACATATTGTGCAAAAAAACATTGTTCCTGCCTGCATGTAATCTGCCGCGCAGTTCTCTTTTCTCCTTTCACAGGACGAGAGGATGTGCCCTGGGGAAAGAGCCATTTCATTGCAAGAGGATGCGTGGGGGCCGTCCAGATGACTATCCCGTCACATCGAAACACCTGCCCGACCAGGACACATCCCGCGGCCAGGAGGCTTTCGTCTGTGTTCGACATAACGCTATTTTCCCATAGTTCTTTGATGACTACCATCCAGTTGAAACAAAAACTAAGTAAAATAAATAGGCAGGGAAATTAGACTGATTTATGATCCATATCAAACTGGAAAGGCGTGTAATACACAACTTGTAAAAGCATAGGTGTGAGAATAACAGAAGACAAAATCAAGACACATCAACTAGTAAGTGATGACAAGGGGAGTATAAATAAATAAATAAATAAATAAATAAATAAATAGACAGATGACTGAATGAACAGATGAATAAGCCAACAAATAAATGAATAAACAGAGGCCGAACTCGAGTGAATTTGAAGGGGCAAAAGTAAAGTCTTTTTTGTTAGATTTGATAGTTTTTTCATGAAAAGAACGGAACTTGAATCCTTGAATTTAGGATTCCAATATTTCTGTCTGCGATCGGGACAAATAATTTTGTGATCCGACTTCAGGCGAATACAAAATTGAATGAAAATGTGCGCTTGTGTGTGCCTGTGGGCGCTGATTTGGTGAGAGAGAATGTGTGAAATAACTGAGAGGAATGTATGTGTGCCCATGTTTAGACCTTAGCGACCTCTTTTTGATTTAAAGCATTGGTAAATCTAATAAGATAATAATAAAAATAATCAAATAATAAAAATAATCAAATAATAAAAATACTAAAATGTTGTAATTTGATTTTGCTCGCTATCTTAGAGAATAATAATGAATATATACAGTAAAGTCTCATTATATCGATATTCAAGGGAGTCCGAAAAAATATCGATATAACCGGGACTATCGATATATCCGATCCTGCGCCGAACTGCATTAAACAAAAGCCGCCAAAAGAGGGCAGCCAAGCGTCATATAAGAAACGGAGCTGGCCAATGTTGCCTCAAAATGGCACATATAATTCTTTAATGATTGTAAACATGTATGCTTTAATCTTCAGAACTACAGTGTATTTGAAACATATTCATAACTGGATGTGTAACAAGAAAGCATATTATCCGAATCTGAAGCCATTGTTTGGATTCACAAGCAATGCAAGACGTCTTGGCGTGAAGTCATTTTTATTTGCATTTGAATAAAAAGTGACATCGGCTGTCCTTTAATACACAGTATGGAATGTTAATAATTTTCAAAATCATCGCGCTTCAGCAGACAAAACAAGAAACATTGTTGCAAAAAACTATTGCATTCATATACAGTACAGTGGGCATGTACATAACACAACAGGGAAACTGCAACTTACTGTATTATGTATACAATTTAAAAAAGTCATCAATCTTCTTCTGCTTCCCATTTTTACCTTTTAACACAAACACTTCAATCTCGTCTGCTACACACAAGCTAGTGTCTGAAAATGAAAATGGCTCTGCTACACGGGTGCTGGGCACGTAACCAAGTCACCTGACCAAGTCGACCAATGGCGCGACTGATGGCGTGACACGTAACCAAGACACGTGACCAAGTTGACCAATGGCGCGACCGATGGCGTGTCACGTGACAAAGTCACACGGCCAAGTCGACCAATAGCGCGACCGATGGCGGCTCATGTGACCAATTCGACAATGGCGCGACCGATGGCGGCCCACGTAACAAGACACGTGACCAAGTTGACCAATGGCGCGACGGATATATCGATATAAACAACAAAAATAGCCGGCGGGGGATGAAAAGGAGCACCGTAATAACCGGATTATCGTAATAACCAGGTATCGTACTAAACGGTACTAATTATTAATTAGAATATCTTGTTTTCTATCCTTTCACTCCCACCCCAACCCCATCCCTCTTCAATTGCTGCTGTGGACTGCAAATTTCCCCATTGCGGGACGAATAAAGGTATTCTGATTCTGATTCTGATTCTGATTCTGATACATAAAAAGACTAGAAATGTGCAAGGGAAATGAAAATAGTATCGTAATAAGCGGTACTATCGATATAACCGATAACGATATAACGAGACTTTACTGTATAAAATACAGTAAAGTCTCGAGACTTTACTGTATAAAATACAGTAAAAATTTTATAAACAAATCCATGGTTGTGCTATGGGCTCACCAGTTTCACCCATAGTGGCTAATCTTTACATGGAAGAGATGGAGAAACAGGCCCTCACATCCTTCCCAGGGACAAAACCTCGACACTGGTTTAGATATGTGGACGATACTTTTGTCATAATTAAGAAACAAGAAATTCAATCCTTCACAGATCATCTCAACTCTGTAGACTTCAACATTAAATTTACTCGTGAGGACATTCAAGAGAACCAACTAGCCTTCTTGGATTGTAAAGTAATTATAAAAGAGGACAGAGCGCTAAAAACAGAAGTCTTTAGGAAGGCTACGCACACTGACCAATACTTACTTTTTGACTCTAACCACCCTTTACAACATAAACTAGGAGTTATCAGAACCCTCCAGCATAGGGCTAAACTAATACCAACTAGCACTGAAGGTAGAGAAAAGGAGTCAAAACATATCAGGAGAGCACTCACTAACTGTGGGTACCCTCAGTGGTCATTCAACAAATGTCAGAAAGAAAGAATAGCGAACGAAACCAATAATTCTCAAGATTCTAAAAGGAGAGGAGTAGCAGTACCGTACATTGCAGGAGTTTCTGAAAAATTACAAAGAGTCCTTTGGCAACATAAAATTCCTACTTATTTCAAACCGATAAACACGTTAAGGCAAAAATTAGTGCATCCAAAAGATAGGCTACCAAATGAAAAACAAAGTAATGTAGTTTATTCCATACATTGTAAGAATGAAAATTGTAAAGAGCAGTACATTGGGGAGACTCAACAAATTCTCAAAAAAAGACTTTATCAACATCGCAGGGATAATACTAGTGGGCCTCAATCGGCAGTACATTTGCACCTAAAAGCTACTAACCACTCATTTGACGACAATGACGTTAAAATCTTAGCGAAAGAACATAGATGGTTTGAAAGGGGGGTAAAAGAGGCGATTCTTATAAAACAACAAAATCCTTCATTAAACCGGTCGGGTGGTGTGAGGTTCAATTTGGATCGTTCATACAATAGCCTGCTCAGGCAAAACAGGTTAGGCAACTTTCGCAATGCTGATGAGGGTCGTTATGCTGATGAGGTGATACCGGGGGGAGTGGGGGTAATAGGCCAATCGTTAGTCAGGAATGTAGGAACAATCAGTGGGGCCACAGGGGGGGGTCCCGCGCCCCCCCCAACCTGAGAGTAGGGACCTATCATAGCTGTGTCCGGCGCCACTAGGTCTGGACATTAGGGATATATAAATGGGGCCGATACGACCAGTCAGACTTTAGTTCGCTGACGAAGTCTCTTGGATAGGAGGCGAAACGTCCGAAACCTTCACTTTTGTACAGATGACGGCTGAAGAAACCTTCTCATCGAAAATACAGTAAAGTCTCGTTATATCGATATCGGATATATCGATAGTCCCGGTTATATCGATACTATTTCTATGCACGCACGGAGAAAATTACATGCAAACAGGGTCGGATATATCGATAGTCCCGGTTATATCGATATTTTTTCGGACTCCCTTGAATATCGATATAACGAGACTTTACTGTAGTTACCCGCTAGGTTACAATGGAATTATATGTAATTGTGATGATGATTGCTGAATTATAAGATAGAGATGTTTTTTGTGACATTAATGTCGTGAGTTTTCTGAGGTACATGAATGCAGAAGGAGCAAGTCGAGAGGAGTACGTGTTCATCAATTTTCTCTTCCGAGAGCCCCCTGCTGAGCGAGTGCCCGAAGACGGCTAGGATGGGCTCCAGCTCCCCTCATGACTCTCGTGAGGACAGAGCAGCATGGACGATGAATGAATGAAATAGAAATTGTATAAGACGACAGAGTGAAAGAGTGAATTTAGAAAATTATAGGATTATTGACATTTAGATTGAGCGAAAATTTGTTTTGTATACGGCTTGATTAAGCCATTTGAAAAAAGACAGAGTTATTTACGATGCCCTTATCAGGGTTTTTATCAGCACAGAATTTCAAACATGGGTTTAACACATCGAAGCAATTCTGCAGCCCCCACCACATTTCACTGTGTTGAACACGACCAATTTACTCAAGACCGGTCAATTGAAAAATATATAATAAAAAGTGAATAAAATAGGCATTGAAAACGTGGAAACGTAAATTGACCGAACAGGCATGAACATTTTATTGAATGACAAGAGCCTTTATCTCGAATTGGATGGACTCGGCAAATCAGAATCAGAATCGGAAAGCCTTTAGTTCTCCCACAATGGGGAAATTGGCAAGGTAAATGTTGCTAGATTCGCTGGTGATTAATTACTTAATAGAGATTCACCAGGAAAAGTTGATAGATTTATTAAAATAATGACATGACGTGACATGATCATTACGCTTGTTTTGACTTGTCAATTGTCATTCCCCTGAAGTCAAAGGAAAGATGATTCATATATACGATATACATATTGAATTTGATGATGATAACACATTGGATTTGATTGGATTCACCTTTTAGTTTCCAAGCGGAGAAATTGATTTTAAGAGCACAAGGTTGATTGGCAAAAAATTATGACTAACTTTTTTTCATTATACTTTTTATGCAGATGATGCGAGCCGCAACAATTCGCAAACAGAGGATGGTGGTTGAGATATTATTCAATTTGCAGGGAGACTTTAAACATTTTTAAGAAGACAAGATAACAATTAATTTTAATTGCATCACACATTGGGAAATTAGTAAAAACTTGCAAATGTCTAATATGGAAAATCTGGCCAAGAGCACCAAGGCAGGAATACTCTGAGGATGTTGATTGGGTAAGGTGGTCACGTGCAGAGAGATCATTTGATGCCTGGCTGGCTGTTCAATTTGTGGTGAGACGGATTAATGGACTGTGAGATGCACAAGTCACTTGCATCCACCCATCCTGTGATTTTCACGGCACACACGCTGCTGAATCACAATTGTAGCATCCAAACTTAATTTTGCTTCTTGATGTCTTTGAAACAAAATGTAATCTCTATTTCATTTTCATAGGAGATCCGACAGGAGAAGCCGCAACAGCTGGTGAAATACACCTGTACATCTAGAGTTTGGTACACCCAACTGATGATTTGGGATCTATGACAAAGCTTCTATTGATAATAGTTTAGATTTCCAAAAGTATAGTTTTTGCCGTTTTCTCAAATGCACGACAAGGTGTATTTTGCACATATTTGTTCTGTGGAATTCTTCAGACACATTTTTTGATGCTAGACATTCAGAATGCTCTACGAATATTTCTCATCCAACCATCTCAGTGTTATATTGTACTGGATTTCACGACGAATTGTGACAATTAGGCTTGATCGAACGAAAAATATTCAACGTTGGAGATGCGATGGAGGAAATCCAATGTTTATTAAGACAGCCGCAAATGCTAAATTATCTTCTGGCTGCCTTTTGCGTACGGTGATGACATTTGTCAGTTCAAAAGTTACAGCTAAAAAGGCAGGGTCACCTGTTGAGATTCATTTGATTACGAATTATTATTATTATTAATTGAATGCAGTGCACATTAAAGTAATTGACTGCAGTGCACATTAGAGGAATTTGTCGCCGTTCAGGTTAGTAAGTGTAAAATTGGCAGATAAATTGAGTGTGTTGAAGAGACTTAATGATGTTGCTGCTGAGCAAGAAGTTGATGGAAGATTGATAGCCACTCAGGATCGAGCGAGGATATTCTTACTAAGTGTTTAATTGTAGGAATCCTTGAAAGAATTTCACTTTACGGGTGTCCAGTGTTTGTTGTTTTTATGTACAGTAATTTCATTTCACACTATTACCGCGATTACCTTGGGGGAGGGAAGTGCACTGACGCTGTAGTAAAGGAAGTAAAACACCTCCATCTTGTGGAACAACTTTGCAACGGCAGTTCTATTTTCAAAAGAAGAAAAAGGGCAACGCCAACTTGTGCATTGCAATTCACCCTGAAATACAATTTTTGCCCAATCGTTATCATTTCTATACAAGTTGTTTGTAAAATACTTCCACTGTACAGTTACACGAGAGACTCTTCTGACTCTGAGTGATATGATTTGATTTTTTTTTATTTGATTTGATTTTTTTGGTGGTTACATGAAGTTTTATATATATATATATATATATATATATATATATATATATATATATATATATATATATATATATATATATATATATATATATATAAAATATATATAAAATATAAAATATATAAAACTTCATGTAACCACCAAAAAAAATCAAATTATATCACTCAGAGTATATATATATATATATATATATATATATATATATATATATATATATATATATATATATATATATATATATATATATATATATATATATATATATATATATGTGACGGGTGTCACAACAGTGACTGTCTTCATCTCCACGATGCTGCCGTATTAATGAAGACGAGACGCGTGGATGTGTCTTTTTATTTCTTTTATTTCTGCAACACAGTATGGCAGAAGGGATGGGTGAAGTCGCATGGGTTTCGTCTTGTGATTAACCTGAATCTCCTCGAGATTGTTCTCAAATGCAAAACATTGTAGATAACAAAACAGAATTAACAACGTGTGATCGTATAGTGGTTATTTACAGAAAAAGAGAATACAACACAAGTTCACTGTTATTTACAAGATGTCCCTGAACGCATCATGGGCGGAGACTCAGCAGAACACGCGGTGCGCTTGTAATGGCTGGCGCAGTTCAACCAGCCACGGACACTCACGGGCAAATGAGACACGACACAAGAAACTAAATATTGTTCAATAAAACGAAATGAAACAATTATTACCTGCAACACAGTATGGCAGAAGGGATGGGTGAAGTCGCATGGGTTTCGTCTTGTGATTAACTGCGCAATAGAAAAGCACTATGAAGCTAAGTTCCACTCGACAAAACGTGAAGTAAATAATGACACAAAAAGTAATCTGGACTCGAATGAATAAGGGAACTAATTAGATAACACTAGACAGTAAAAAAGGGGAAACAAAATAAGATATTGTCATGAAAATGCGCGTTAATCAAGACCAACAGAAAATTGCGACTCACCCTGAATCTCCTCGAGATTGTTCTGGAAACTATGGGCGGGACATAGTGCCACACTGTGCGCCGTTGCGTCACTTCCTTCATAATTTAATAACCTAAGTGTACAACTCCGTTACATACACCCCCCTTAAATTATGCAGAAGTGAGGCAACATACACACGGAAGACAACAGAAAGACCAACAGGCACAATAGACAAGGTTATCGGGCAAGGATGTACAAGAATGCTGTCTAATTATGTCACTCATCTGACCAACTACGTCAGGTGACTGGAGTAAGGGATCTGTCGCCGGTGTGTCAGGGTCTGTGTGCTCGTCGGAGATGCACTGTACTGGGTCTGGGAAGGAACTCTGTCCCCACTAACATAAGTGGCCTCAGCTCGCACCTGCCCATTCCCCTCTGTACAAACTACATCACCCTGCATAGCACTACATAACTGTGACAGACTGGAGAAAGGTATCTGTTGCTGGTGTATCAGTTGTCTGTGCGCTCGTCGTAGATGCACTGCACTGGGTCTGGGAAGGAACTCTGTCCCCACTAACATAAGTGGCCTCAGCTTGAACCTGCCCATTCCCCTCTGTACAACCTACACCACTCTGGATTGCACTATACAACTGTTACACGGTTGGGAAGCCTCTACCAACACACTCAAAGGTGTGCTACTTGTTACATGTAAGGAGCTCATTCTTAGACTTAAGACACAAAAACACGTACATGAAAAAAAAAAGCACACTAATTGCAAAACAGCAGGTCAGACAATTAACACACTACATGTATTTCCAAAACGGGGGTCGACACACCGTCCACCGAGTGATGGGACTGCACAGCGTCTTCATTGTGCAGCATCGCGGTCCCGGTCCGAAGTGGAGAGTCACTTGTGAATCCGGGTCACGGCACCAATGTGACGGGTGTCACAACAGTGACTGTCTTCATCTCCACGATGCTGCTGTATTAATGAAGACGAGACGCGTGGATGTGTCTTTTTATTTCTTTTATTTCTGCAACACAGTATGGCAGAAGGGATGGGTGAAGTCGCATGGGTTTCGTCTTGTGATTAACCTGAATCTCCTCGAGATTGTTCTGGAAACTATGGGCGGGACATAGTGCCACACTGTGCGCCGTTGCGTCACTTCCTTCATAATTTAATAACCTAAGTGTACAACTCCGTTACATATATATATATATATGATACAAATATATATAAAAATATATATATATATATTGTACTTGATTTCAGTAAGTATTTGATTTTGTCATTGCTGTGGTGTGATTGTTGACAAGATCAGTGGCGCTGGGCGATGACGTCAGCAGGAGGCGCCAAGGACCAGCTGGGGAGTGACTGGGAAGAAAGATGGCATTGGAGGCTAAATAAAGAGTTACCCACGTTAACGCACAGCTGGACTCACGTGTGCCTTATTTGACAACACGACATGGTGTCAGAAGTCCTGTAGTTGACGTGGTGTGCGCGAAGAGGCTATTTTGGAAACGCGGCGGAGAGAAAAAGGCAACATGAGCGACGTAGAGGATGGAACATCAGCACGGGCTAATGGAGCCATGGCGCGAGGTGCACAGCAGGCTGCGGGACCAGTCGTCGCCGCGGGGCCGCGCGCCACGTTCAACATCCAGCCGCCAGAACCCTTTGACTTCTCAAAACCGCAGGAGTGGGAAAAATGGATCAGGAGATTTCGAAAGATTTCGCCTGCAAGTAACCTTAAAGCGAGTTCTGAAGAAAATCAAGTAAACACACTTATTTACTGCATGGGTGACGAGGCTGATGATATTTTACGCGGGTTGAATCTGACGGAGGTTCAACGGTGCACGTATCAAGAAGTGCGGAGGGGACTCCAAGACTTCTTCGTTGTGAAGAAAAATGTCATCTTTGAGCGTGCAATATTCAACATGCGCTATCAAAAGGAAGGGGAGAGTGTGGATTCGTTTGTCACTGCACTGTATGCCCTGGCAGAGCATTGTAGCTATGGGAATTGGGAAATTAGTAAAAACTTGCAAATGTCTAATATGGAAAATCTGGCCAAGAGCACCAAGGCAGGAATACTCTGAGGATGTTGATTGGGTAAGGTGGTCACGTGCAGAGAGATCATTTGATGCCTGGCTGGCTGTTCAATTTGTGGTGAGACGGATTAATGGACTGTGAGATGCACAAGTCACTTGCATCCACCCATCCTGTGATTTTCACGGCACACACGCTGCTGAATCACAATTGTAGCATCCAAACTTAATTTTGCTTCTTGATGTCTTTGAAACAAAATGTAATCTCTATTTCATTTTCATAGGAGATCCGACAGGAGAAGCCGCAACAGCTGGTGAAATACACCTGTACATCTAGAGTTTGGTACACCCAACTGATGATTTGGGATCTATGACAAAGCTTCTATTGATAATAGTTTAGATTTCCAAAAGTATAGTTTTTGCCGTTTTCTCAAATGCACGACAAGGTGTATTTTGCACATATTTGTTCTGTGGAATTCTTCAGACACATTTTTTGATGCTAGACATTCAGAATGCTCTACGAATATTTCTCATCCAACCATCTCAGTGTTATATTGTACTGGATTTCACGACGAATTGTGACAATTAGGCTTGATCGAACGAAAAATATTCAACGTTGGAGATGCGATGGCGGAAATCCAATGTTTATTAAGACAGCCGCAAATGCTAAATTATCTTCTGGCTGCCTTTTGCGTACGGTGATGACATTTGTCAGTTCAAAAGTTACAGCTAAAAAGGCAGGGTCACCTGTTGAGATTCATTTGATTACGAATTATTATTATTATTAATTGAATGCAGTGCACATTAAAGTAATTGACTGCAGTGCACATTAGAGGAATTTGTCGCCGTTCAGGTTAGTAAGTGTAAAATTGGCAGATAAATTGAGTGTGTTGAAGAGACTTAATGATGTTGCTGCTGAGCAAGAAGTTGATGGAAGATTGATAGCCACTCAGGATCGAGCGAGGATATTCTTACTAAGTGTTTAATTGTAGGAATCCTTGAAAGAATTTCACTTTACGGGTGTCCAGTGTTTGTTGTTTTTATGTACAGTAATTTCATTTCACACTATTACCGCGATTACCTTGGGGGAGGGAAGTGCACTGACGCTGTAGTAAAGGAAGTAAAACACCTCCATCTTGTGGAACAACTTTGCAACCGCAGTTCTATTTTCAAAAGAAGAAAAAGGGCAACGCCAACTTGTGCATTGCAATTCACCCTGAAATACAATTTTTGCCCAATCGTTATCATTTCTATACAAGTTGTTTGTAAAATACTTCCACTGTACAGTTACACGAGAGACTCTTCTGACTCTGAGTGATATGATTTGATTTTTTTTTATTTGATTTGATTTTTTTGGTGGTTACATGAAGTTTTATATATATATATATATATATATATATATATATATATATATATATATATATATATATATATATATATAAAATATATATAAAATATAAAATATATAAAACTTCATGTAACCACCAAAAAAAATAAAATCATATCACTCAGAGTATATATATATATATATATATATATATATATATATATATATATATATATATGATACAAATATATATAAAAATATATATATATATTGTACTTGATTTCAGTAAGTATTTGATTTTGTCATTGCTGTGGTGTGATTGTTGACAAGATCAGTGGCGCTGGGCGATGACGTCAGCAGGAGGCGCCAAGGACCAGCTGGGGAGTGACTGGGAAGAAAGATGGCATTGGAGGCTAAATAAAGAGTTACCCACGTTAACGCACAGCTGGACTCACGTGTGCCTTATTTGACAACACGACATGGTGTCAGAAGTCCTGTAGTTGACGTGGTGTGCGCGAAGAGGCTATTTTGGAAACGCGGCGGAGAGAAAAAGGCAACATGAGCGACGTAGAGGATGGAACATCAGCACGGGCTAATGGAGCCATGGCGCGAGGTGCACAGCAGGCTGCGGGACCAGTCGTCGCCGCGTGGCCGCGCGCCACGTTCAACATCCAGCCGCCAGAACCCTTTGACTTCTCAAAACCGCAGGAGTGGGGAAAAATGGATCAGGAGATTTCGAAAGATTTCGCCTGCAAGTAACCTTAAAGCGAGTTCTGAAGAAAATCAAGTAAACACACTTATTTACTGCATGGGTGACGAGGCTGATGATATTTTACGCGGGTTGAATCTGACGGAGGTTCAACGGTGCACGTATCAAGAAGTGCGGAGGGGACTCCAAGACTTCTTCGTTGTGAAGAAAAATGTCATCTTTGAGCGTGCAATATTCAACATGCGCTATCAAAAGGAAGGGGAGAGTGTGGATTCGTTGGTCACTGCACTGTATGCCCTGGCAGAGCATTGTAGCTATGGGACGCTACGCAATGAACTGATCAGAGACAGAATTGTAGTCGGACTACGGGACAAGGGATTGTCCGAACGATTGCAGTTGGATGCGGATCTGACCCTTGAAAAAGCCATAAGAATAGCACAGCAAAGTGAGGAGGTGAAGAGGCAACAGCCTTATCTGCGGGGGGACACCAACTCAGAGGCAAGTGGCGCCGAATCTGTTGACAGAGTGTTCAAAAGCAAATTAAAGACGGCTAAAAACTCACCCAACTATGCCAATAGCCAGGCAAACAAGCCCCACAGTACTCACTTTAGAAAGGGAAGGGGGGCACAGTCAGTGTGCCAGAAATGCGGCAGCTCTCCTTCTCATCCAAAATTTGATTGTCCGGCCCATGAGGTGAAATGTCATGCTTGCGGGCGGAAGGGACATTTTCAGCGCGTATGTAAATTCAAATCGACGCATGAAATTACAGGAGATGAGGAAGACGAGGGGGAGGAAGCAGTTCTCCTTGGCAGTGTTGTGACAGACCGTGATCCGTGGATGGTCAAGATCGACATAAATCAGCGCAGTGTGATGTTTAAAATCGATAGTGGCGCCGACGTCACTGTTCTGCCATACAAAGCATTCAAGGTCACGTATCAAAACAATCTCCCTAAACTCAAAAAGGCAACAAAACGACTCCTGGGACCAGGGAGCAGCCCTCTTGAGGTTGTGGGCGTCGCCAAGCTGCCGCTGAGAAAAGGTGAGAAGGAGGTGATGGAGGATGTTTACATCAGTCGTCATGTGCATACTGCCTTGCTGGGGAGATCTGTGAGCTGCAGGCTGGGGCTCGTCGCACGCCTAGGCAGCGTCACTATGCAGTCATTAAAAGACAACTACCCAAAAATATGCACTGGACTCGGAAAGATGCGGCAGCCGTACAACATCAAACTGAAACCAGGGTCTGAACCTTTCTCTTTAAAAACACCAAGGAGGATTCCATTGCCATTAATGGACAAAGTCAAGAAAGAGCTATCCCGCATGGAACGACTCGGAGTAATAAAAAGAATCGAGCAGCCAACACACTGGTGCGCTGGCATCGTGGTAGTGCCCAAGAAATCAGGTGCTGTACAAATCTGTGTCGACCTCACCAAACTCAACGAGTCAGTCTGCAGAGAAAAGTATATCCTGCCATCAGTGGAGGAAACACTCGGCATGCTGGCTGGAGCCAGGGTTTTTAGTAAGCTGGATGCAAAAATGGGGTTCTGGCAAATACCCCTAACACCTAATTCCGCAAAGCTTACAACATTCATCACGCCATTTGGACGCTATTATTTCAAGAGGCTACCTTTTGGGATAGCCTCCGCCCCTGAACACTTTCAAAACAGAATGGTAACAGAGGTTACAGAAGGGCTGGACGGTGTTGTTTGCCTCATGGATGATGTGCTCATATGGGGCCGAACGCAGGAGGAGCACGATGCCCGCCTGCATGCTACCTTGGAGAAAATTCAGGAGGCAGGCATCACTCTCAATGTGGAAAAATGTGAACTGTCAAAGTCAGAGGTGACATTTCTAGGCCATGTGATCTCAGACAGCGGCATCAGGCCAGACCCAGCTAAAACTGAGGCAGTAAGGATGATGCTGGAACCAACAAATCTAACAGAGTTGAGAAGTTTTCTCGGAATGATGAACCAACTGGGGAGGTTTGTGCCGAGGTTGGCAGATCGAGAGAAGCCTCTCCGAGACCTCCTGTCCAAACGGAACTGCTGGGTGTGGGGCGTCGACCAGGCACGAGCCTTTCAAGATTTAAAAGACGCGCTGACGTCCACACCGGTGCTGGCCATGTTTGATCCCAACAGAGAGAGTAAAGTCTCTGCAGATGCGTCGTCGTACGGGTTGGGCGGAGTTCTTCTCCAAAAGCGGGAGGAAGAATGGAGACCAATAGCTTACGTGTCACGCTCGCTCACATCTACGGAGCAGAGATATGCTCAAGTGGAGAAGGAGGCTCTGGGGCTGACCTGGGCCTGCGAGAGGTTTCGTAACTTTCTCATCGGGAAGCATTTCTTGATGGAGACGGACCACAAACCTCTCCTGAGTCTCCTGGGGTCCCAAGCCCTGGATACATTACCTCCACGGATACAACGCTTCAGAATGCGACTCATGCGCTACTCTTACTCCATCTCTCACGTCCCAGGAAAAAGCCTGTTGACAGCTGACACACTGTCTCGAGCTCCAGTGGAGAAGGGGGCGACACCAGATGACAAAGAATTGCTCGAAGATACGAACATCTACGTCGACATGGTGATGGAGAACCTCCCGGCAACCACCAATTACCTCGAAAGGCTGAGAGAGCAGCTGCAGAGGGACAGCGTGTGTGCACGTGTGATGCAGTTGTGCAAAGAAGGCTGGCCTGAACAAGGCCCCAATGAACCGGCACTCAGGCTGTACAGAGCAGAGCAGGCATTCCTCACAGTCCACGACGGAATCCTACTGAAGGGACAGAGAATTGTCATACCTTCAACCATGAGAAATGATGTTCTCGTTAAACTGCATGAAGGTCACCAGGGCGTGGTAAAGTGTAGAGAACGAGCGCGGCGGGCGGTGTGGTGGCCTGGGCTAAGCCAACAGCTGAACGAGTTGGTTCTCAACTGCCGAACATGCTGCAAGGAGAGACTGAACCACAGAGAGCCAATGATTCCATCACCGTACACAGGAAGACCATGGGAAAAGCTAGGAGCAGATTTGTTCATGCTCGGAAACAAGACCTACTTGCTGGTTGTAGACTACATGCCAAGGTATGTGGAAATAGCTCTGTTGGCCTCCACAATATCGAACGAGGTAATCCGCCACCTCAAATCAATATATGCACGCCATGGGATCCCGGACCTTTTGGTTTCGGATGGAGGGCCTCAGTTCTCCGGAACAGTCTTCACAGAGTTTGTGGAGTCCTATGGGTTCCGCCACATTACAAGTAGCCCACGATACCCTCAAGGCAATGCCGAGGCAGAACGTGCAGTTCAGACGATTAAAAGCCTCTTGAAAAAAGCAGATGTCCCCTATCTGGCCTTGCTTGCGTACAGGGCTACCCCTCTTTAAAACGGGTACAGCCCCGCTCAGCTTCTCATGGGGAGGAGACTCCGCACGAGGGTTCCCATCCTTCCTGTCCAGCTTAACCCAGCCATCCCCGACCGAGAAGCCATCATCCAGAAGGAAGATGAGAAGAGGACAAAAGATGCACAACGCTACAACACGCGACATCGTGCACAGAACCTCGTCAGACTCAACCCGGGACAGTGTGTATGGATTAAGGACCAAGGAGCGGAAGGAGCAATCATCGAAAGACATGCTTCCCCACGATCATATCTGGTAGAGAGACCTCACGGGACCATCAGACGAAACCGGCGTCATCTCATCCCAATGAGGTCCTCGCCTGAGCAGAGTGGCTGTGATGCAGCGGAGCAGTCTTCGGGAAGCGATCCAGAAAGTCCATCAGCGGGACCACTACAGCACAATCTTCCAGAACCACCACCCACTCCTACTACCAAGACCAGGTTTGGGAGAGTCGTGGTGAAACCAACCAGGTTGGACTTGTGATTTTCTTTTTTTTTCACCCATTTTCCCCCTACTTTCAGGCTCTGCTTGCAGGGTTGTTTGTTAAAAAAAAATAAAAAAAAAAAAAACCGGGGGTGGGTGTATTCCGAATATTGAGATGTACTTGTACATGCTGTTCTGTTTGTCCATACAATGTTCAGCCCATTACAGAGCATAGAGGAGGATCAGTTAAGATGGACCATCAAGTTATTGTTCACAAATGGATTGTCTCAAATATGTTTGTTTTTCCTATGCGATCCCTTGTCACAGTCTGAGGGACGAGCAGACCTTTCAACCACGAGGCAGAATAATCCTCAAGGTCTGTTGAATCATTGGTAGTCTATCCAATGATTCTAGAAAGGGGAGATGTGGTGTGATTGTTGACAAGATCAGTGGCGCTGGGCGATGACGTCAGTGTAACCGGCCTCAGGCCTAGGGGATACCTGAGTCGGTCCAAACGCGTCACAGGCAGGTAGCACTGTGAACGACGAGGTAAGACGACACGAGACAAGCGTGTTAATCAGCTTCACACAACAGCATTTATGACCATTTACTCATCAAAACATCAATTCAGCAATTTCAATATCAGAATACATTCATGTGTAGATCTATACATTCAACATCTATACATTGTATATATCCTCCACATCGCACATGCTTATGCACGTCTGCCTGCTCGTGTGTGTTGTACTGGGAACTACAATTGACATCCAAAAATCCAAATTCATCAAAGCCACAAAATATTCATCAAAGCCACAAAACAAGGTTTCATATCTAGCATCGCCCAATAAGTCCCCAATTACTTTAATATCTTGAGAATGTCTAACACTTATTATTTTGAATACCTGTGAACGACGAGGAAAGACGACACGAGATAACCGTGTTAATCAGCTTCACACAACGGCATTTATGACAACTGCGCATGCGTGAGCTGAGCCTACATTGCCTTCCTCTGTTCCATTCACAGGCGCGTAGCGCCCTCTCCTGACTTGGTAGTCTAATCGACTAACATACAATAACAGAGGTCGTTTCTAACCCCCTACATCAGCAGGAGGCGCCAAGGACCAGGAGGGGGAGTGACTGGGAAGAAAGAAGGCATTGGAGGCTAAATAAAGAGTTACTCACGTTAACGCACAGCTGGACTCACGTGTGCCTTATTTGACAACACGACAATTGTCAGCGACGAATTGTAATTGAGGGTTCACCTCAATCACGGGCCTTATTGTTACAACAATAAGGCCCGTGAACCCTCAATCACGGGCAAAGTGGGCTCCTGCACGACGGTCGTCAACAGTCAGTCCGAGAGGTTTGGAAAGTGGAGGTCACAGCCATGCCGTTCCAAGCGTACGTATATATGCAAACGGCCACTGAACACCATTTGCCCTGACGGATGGCTGGGATTTTCCGGAAGCTGCTACTTGCTGAGAAGCAACATCGACCAGCTCGAATATTGGGGTGACGCCAGAACCAAATGCTCCTATGAGGGGGCTCACATGCTCGTCATCAACAGGTACACTCTGGGCACTTTGGGGGTAAGATGGCTTCATTCTCTTAAGCTTCCTCGCTCCAAAGTAAGGACGCTCTTTGAACGGAACAAATGTTGTTGTTCATACTCTTCTTTTGGTACGCAACAATAATACTGAGTGGGTGTCGGGTCGGGTGGAGACTTCCGGCAGTCATCTTTTAACCTCGGCAACTTTGAATGTGGACGGCTCGGTCGTCGAGTGGTTCGCCACTTCACTTTGTGAGGCCGTGAGTTAAAATCCCACTCCACCCCCACCCTCCCCGGCCCACTAGGGTTCCGTCCCACATTCTAAAAACATGCACGGCAAGAGATGCACATTTCACGGTAACATCAGAGCATTGTCATCAAATGGTGAGTATAGTTTTTGCTTTTTTGAATGTTGCTGTGCCGATGACCATTTTGTGTTTGGGAGCCTTTTACTGAGCGAGTTGCTTCTTCTGTAGCCACAAAGGGACATAAGTCTTCTTGTGCCGGTCCCAAGCCCGGATAAATACAGAGGGTTGTGTCAGGAAGGGCATCCGACGTAAAAGCTTGGCCAAAACAAGCATGCGATCAAACCTCTAAAGATGGAGGACACTGATTTGCTGTGGCGACCCCTTGAAGGGAAAAGCCCAAAGGAAAAGAAGAAGATATATATATATATAGTAATGTCATGAGAGGCTAGCTCTCAGCGGGACAGGACAAGGAGCGCAGGTTTGAATATAAACAAAGGTTTTAATAAAGGGTTTCAGGGGGGGATTCACAAGTAACAAAGGCAAGAATAGTGTCTATTTCAATATTTAAATCATAATAAAGTCTCTTCTGAGGTGAAACTGAAGACGGAGTTCTTTTCCATGAGTTTCTAGGCCTCACCCCTCTTGACGTCCTCCTCATGTATCCTAGCCACCTTTAGCAAGGTCCGGATCCAGTGTCCTGTCGTGTGGTCCCAACTGGCAATGAGTTCCACGCGGCAATCAATTTCTCCACAGAGCACAGCAACAGAGCTTGTCTCCCCTGGGCCCACACTCAGAGGCTCTCCGCCTTAAAAGCCTTGCCTGCCAATCAAGCCGTGATCAGCCGCAGGTGTGGTGTTTGAATTGCTGCCTTCCACCAGATGGGGCCAAAACTCTCTCTGGGTGAAGCCATCTTAGGGGGATGTATTTGCCCTCCAGAACTCAGCCTCTCGTGACATCACGATATATATATATATATATATATATATATATATATATATATATATATATATATATATATATATATATAAAACTTCAAGTCACGCCTTAAGTCACAGTCGATTGGCTCCCTTTGAAATGAGGTCATTCCCGCTAAGGTATAAATAACATCTGTTGGGGGATAGCCTCCCCCTTCTTCACTGGTCCCTTTGTCTCTCTCTTGCTCGGTGCTCTGGCTGAATAATAAATATTATTTTTTGTATATCACCTTACCTCCTGGTGATTGAATATTTTGACGAAACAAATGAAGAACTGAACCGGAAGGAGAACAAAATTTAATCTGAAAATTTTCATAATCTAATAGTAGAGATACGAGAGGTGCTAAACATCAGCTGCTGGTTGACAGAACAGTCGCACAAGACTGCAGGTCCCGACATACCAACCTGTGCACAGCCTGGATTGATTAAAAGAAACATATGACTCGATGCCACACACATGGATCACTGAATGCTTGACCCTGAGAGCCTTCGTTGCAAACTCGATGAGGATGTGGAAAACCACATTTGAAGCCAATGGCAAGCCACTAACGCAAGTGTCCATCAAATGTGGCATATACCAAGGTGATACACTCTCCCCACTGCTGTTCTGCATCAGACTGAACACCTTCAACCAAATAATCGCCAAGACAGGCTATGGATACCACCTCAGAAATCGAGCTACAATCAGTCACCTCCTCTACATTGATGACATAAAGCTGTATGCTAAGAGCGAAAGGGACATGGACTCCCTGATCCTCACAACCAGGATCTACAACAGTGACATAGGGATATCATTCGGGCTGGAGAAATGTAGTCGGATGATGACTAAGAGGGCCAAGGTAGTGCACACTGAAGGGGTCTCACTCTCTGAGGGAACAATAGCAGACATTGAAAACAGCTACAAGTACCTCAGTATACCACAGGCCAATGGCAACCTCGAACTAGCAATCAGAATCAGAAAACCTTTATTTGTCCCACAATGGGGAAATTTGCAACAAGGAAAGTGGCTACACCAAATACCTCCAACGGGTTAGGCAAGTCCTAAGAAGCCAGCTCAATGGCAAGAACAAGACCCGGGCAATAAACAGCTATGCCCTGCCAATGATCAGATACCCTGCAGGAATAATAAGGTGGCGAAAGGAAGAGTTTCAGACCACGGATGTTAAGACCCGAAAACTCCTCACCATGCATGGAGGGTTCCATCCCAAGTCCAGCACCCTGAGACTGTACACAAGCCGTAAGGAAGGATGAATCAGAATCAGAATCAGAATACCTTTATTCGTCCCACAATGGGGAAATTTGCAGTCCACAGCAGCAATTGAAAAGGGATGGAGTTGGGGTGGGGTGAAAGGATAGAAAACAAAATATTCTAATCATAACAAAATAAAAATGTCAACTGTATACTGTGCAAATGTAAATGTGCAAAACCGTTCCATAAGAGAAAACAAACTCTACATAGTGCACAATCAAGAAATGCATTTTGATATATTGCAACAACCCATATTTACAAGTGTCCAGTTTTTTTTTTTTTCCTTTTTCTTTTTTTCACATGTGATCATTGAGAATTGTGAAGCCTGACAGCAGTGGGCAGGAACGAGAGGCGGTACCTCTCCTTCTTGCAGCGCGGGTGTAATAATCTCTGGCTAAAGGAACTACCCAGTGCTGTCAGGGTGGGCAGGAGGGGGTGGGAGGGGCTGTCCATCATAGCTTTTAGTTTAGCTAGCGTCCGTCTGTTGCCCACCTCCTCCAGAGAGTCCAGCGAGCAGCCCACGACAGAACTGGCCCGCTTGACAAGGCGCTCCAGTCTTTTTCTGTCCCGGGTGGTGATGCTGCCTGACCAGCCATAGTGGATGGCTGATGCCACCACAGAGTCATAGAAAGTCTTTAGGAGTGACCCCTGAACTCCAAAAAAACTCAGTTTCCTGAGTAGGAAGAGGCGACTCTGTCCCTTTTTGATTAGGGCATCCGTGTTTGTTGTCCAGTCCAGTTTATTGTTGAGAGTGACACCCAGGTACTTGTAGGAGGTCACCCTCTCAATGTCCGAACCCTGGATGTTCAATGGTGCAGGTGAGGATTGTTTCCTGCAGAAGTCCACCACCAGCTCCTTGGTTTTCCCGGTGTTGATCTGGAGGTGATTCTGCTGGCACCAGCCCATAAAGTCCTTTGTCAGTCCCCTGTACTCCCTATCGTTTCCCTCTGTAATGAGGCCGACAATAGCTGAGTCGTCAGAGAACTTCTGAAGGTGGCAGGTTGGGGTGTTGTAGTTGAAGTCCGAGGTGTAGAGGGTGAAGAGGAATGGAGCCAGGACTGTTCCCTGCGGCGCTCCGGTGCTGCAGAGAAGCCTGTCCGAGTCACAGTTCTTTACCCTCACATACTGTGGCCTGTTTGTGAGGTAATCTGTAATCCAGGATGTGAGGTGATGGTCGACTCCGGCATGCCGCAGCTTGTCCCCCAGTAGATTTGGCTGGATGGTGTTGAAGGCACTGGAGAAATCGAAGAACGTGATCCTCACTGTGCTCCCAGCATTCTCCAGGTGCAGCAACGTCGTATGGAGGAGGTTGATGATGGCATCCTCCACACCGATGCTGGGCTGGTAGGCAAACTGTAGCGGGTCCAGTGATGAGCTTGCCAGCGGTCGCAGGTGGGCGAGGACGAGTCTCTCCAGCGTCTTCATCAGGTGAGACGTCAGCGCCACCGGTCTGTAGCTGTTAAACTCCTTTGGGTTGGCGATCTTGGGCACTGGGACCAGACATGACGTTTTCCACAGCTGTGGAACTCTGCCCAGCTTCAGGCTCAGGTTGAACAAGTGCTGGACAATGTCACACAGCTGGTCGAAGCAGGTCTTGAGGAGTCTGGAACTGATGTCATCCGGACCTGCTGCCTTCCTCACCTGCATCCTCCTCAGTTGGTTCCTCACCTGCGCATTTGTGACAGACAGGCAGGAACCAGGAGGCAGAGTGGCGGCTGAGGGTGTGGCAACGGTTGGGAGGGCAGTTGTTGGTTGCGGAAAGCTGGTCGTGAGAGGGGGCAGGGAGGGTAAGGCCACAGTGAGAGTTGGTGCAGGTGCAGCTACAGGTGAAGTTGACGGTGGGCCGGGGGCGGCTGGCGTCTTGTCAAACCGATTGAAAAAGCGGTTGAGTTCATCTGCCCAGTCCTTGTCTTTTTCGTTCAATGTCACTGGGCTATTGTGGCCTGAGATGTTTTTCAGGCCCTTCCAGACACCAGCGACATTGCTGGCTTGCAGCTGCTCCTCCATTTTCATCCTGTAGACCTTCTTCCCCTCTCTGATCTTCCTCCTCAGTCGGATCTGCACGGCCTTCAGTTCCTCTCTGTTGCCCGACACATAAGCCCTTTTCTTTTCCTTCAGGAGGACTTTTATGTCGGGATTAATCCATGGTTTGTTGTTGGCAAAACACTGCACAGTCCTGGTGGGTACGGTGTTTTGTTCACAAAAGTTTATGTAGTCTGTGATGGTGTTGGTGAGTGAGTCAATGTCCTTCCCATGAATCTCAGTAAAGAGCTCCCACCTGGTTGAATCAAAACAGTCCCGCAGAGCTTCTTCAGCTTCTGTGGACCATCTTTTGATCGTGCGGGTCACAGCTGGTTGCCTCTGGACAAGGGGTTTGTACACAGGCTGGAGATAAACCATATTGTGGTCTGCTCTTCCGAGAGGGGGGAGGGGGGAGGGTTTGTATGCATCCTTGGCGTTTGAATAAAATAGGTCCAATATGTTATTGTCTCTGGTGGCACAAGTTACATACTGTGTGAATGTTGGGAGGGAGAATTTCAGGGAAATGTGATTGAAGTCCCCTGAGATGATGAACAAGGCGTTGGGGGATTGGGTTTGCAGCTTGTTTACATCAGTCATGAGGGCATGGGAGGCAGCACCGCCATCGCCATTTGCCGTAGGGGGAATGTACGTCGTCACGGCTATGACGTGTGAGAATTCCCGTGGCAGGTAATGCGGCCGGAGGCTAACGGCTAGCAGCTTGATGTCGCGAGTGCAAAGTTTTTCCTTCACTGTGATGTGCCCAAGGTTGCACCATTTGTCATTCACAAATACAGCAATCCCTCCTCCTTTCTGCTTACCACTGCCTTCATTTCTGTCCGCTCGTACGAGTTGGAAGCCCTCCAACTCTATGTGGGCGTCCGGAGTGATTGCCGATAGCCATGTCTCCGTGACGAGTAGCAAGCTGGATTCCCGGTACTCCCTCTGGTCCGCGTTAGCGCCGCCAGCTCGTCCATTTTATTCGGGAGCGATCTCACATTCCCCATGATGACGGACGGGAGAACATGTCGGTATTTCCTCGTTCTTTTGCGGCGATCTAGTAGCTGGTCTCGATTGTAAACAACGGGATTCCGAGTGCTAGTGGTTTCCCCGTTAGCAGGAGCGGTGAAAAAGTAAAAAATAACGGCGATGAGCAAAAGAGAAGATGCCCATCTCCTCTCCGTAGGTTTACGGAACGAAATTAGACAAAGCAAAAACGGAAAAGTAAAAAAATGAAAAAGTAGACAAGAAAAGGAAAGAGCTGCTGTGGAGGCAGCCACACAGGGGGGCGCCATCTTGAAACGAATATGCCGGGGACTAGTGAGTGTGAGAGACACTGTCCAGGATGAAACATCCATACTCAATGAATACATCAAAGAGAAGGGTCCAACGGATGATGTATTCAGAGAATGTCTCGGACAATGGGGAACAGAGGATGAGGTGCTGGAAGAGGGACAATCATGGGAGGAAAAGCCCCTACACGGAATGTACCACCGGACCATAACTGAAGTGGCTGATCTCAAGAAGTCCTATCAGTAGCTAGAGAGGGCTGGCCTAACGGACAGCACAGAGGCACTCATCCTGACTGCTCAAGAGCAGGCCCTGAACACCAGAGCCATAGAGCCACAGATATACCACACCAGGCAAGATCCAAGGTGTAGGTTGTGCAAAGAGGCACCTGAGACGATCCAACACATAAATGTAGGGTGTAAGATGCTGGCAGGGAAAGCCTACATGGAGCGCCATAACCAGGTGGCTGGCATAGTCTACAAAAACATCTGTGCGGAGTATGGACTGGAAACCCCAAGGTCAAAATGGGAAACACCTCCCAAGGTAGTGGAGAATGACTTCCACATACAGACAGACTAGAAGGTAATGGCCAACCAACCAGATATCGTGGTCATAGATAAAGGGCAAAGGAAAGCCGTTGTCGTGGATGTAGCGGTCCCGAGTGATGGAAATATCAGAAAGAAGGAACATGAGAAAATCAAGAAATACCAAGGGCTCAGAGAGGAGCTGGAGAGAGCCTGGAAGTTAAAGCTGACAGTTGTGCCTGTGGTGGTCGGAGCACTCGGGGCAGTGACCCCCAAACTCGACGAGTGGTTGCAACAGATCCCGGGAACAACATTGGATATCTCGGTCCAGAAAAGCGCAGTGCTGGGAACAGCACGGATACTGCACAGAACCCTCAAGCTTCCTGGCCTCTGGTAGAGGACCCGAGCTGAAATGGGGACAGACACCACCCATGGTGGGTGAGACGAGGATTTTTTTTTTTTTTTTTTTTTATACAGTAAAGTCTCGTTATATCGATATTCAAGGGAGTCCGAAAAAATATCGATATAACCGGGACTATCGATATATCCGACCCTGTTTGCATGTAATTCTCTCCGTGCGTGCATAGAAATAGTATCGATATACCGGGACTATCGATATATCCGAGACTCTACTGTATATATACACAGTAAAGTCTCGTTATATCGATATATATATATATATATATACAGTAAGGTCTCGTTATATCGATATATATATATATATATATATATATATATATATATATAGTGAAGTCTCGTTATATCGATATCGGATATATCGATAGTCCCGGTTATATCGATACTATTTCTATGCACGCACGGAGAAAATTACATGCAAACAGGGTCGGATATATCGATAGTCCCGGTTATATCGATATTTTTTCGGACTCCCTTGAATATCGATATAACGAGACTTTAGTACATATATATATATATATATATAAAGATAAAGATAAATCATTGTCCCTGTGGGCCCTGCGATTGGCTGGCAACCAATTCAGGGTGTTCCCCGCATAGTGCCCTCAGACAGCTGGGATAGGCTCCAGCATCCCCCGTGACCCTAATGAGGATTAAGCGGCCTGGAAAATGGATGGACGGATTTATTCTATATTTGAAGATGTTTAACACACCATCCCGTTGGTGATAACGGTTAAAAATATGATGATCGTATTACATTTTAATGTGTGATCTTGTTTGACATAAATAGGTTGTTTCATCAGGTTCCAGCACCCTCTGCAACACTAGTGAAGATAAGGCGGTCAATGAATGAATGAATGAATGAATGAATGAATGAAGAGTGAGTGAGTGAGTGAGTGAGTGAGTGAGTGAGTGAGTGAGTGAGTGAGTGAGTGAGTGAGTGAGTGAGTGAGTGAGTGAGTGAGTGAGTGAGTGAGTGAGTGAGTGAGTGAGAGAATCTGAGTTGACATTGTTTTTTGTTCGCATACCTTCAGTTTCATGCATTTATTTCAAACAAGGAATACTCTAATTATATAATTAATTTTATTGGTAAAATTAAAATAAAATAAATAAAAACAGTCTCCCTGCCCTCCCTGACTGAACTGTTCTTGTTCTCAATGCTTCAGACAGTTTCACTTTTTTTCTCTTTTTTTTCAAGCCAATACCTATTAATTTCCCCCGAACTGGTGACATAGGTTTTGTAAAACACCCAAATTACAGGTAATAACATTAAGATTAACATAACAAGTGATCTACTGAAATAAAAAATGAGATGGAAAATATAATTCTTACTTATTCATTTGACTGATTCATTGATCATCCGTGCTTATCTTCATTTGACTGTATATCTGATTTGACTTGATACAGATAATGTGTACTTTTTAATTTTCATATTGGTTCATTCAAAACACATCTATTAAATTCAAGTTGTTGTGGTTAAACAAGTCCTATGAGGATGCTGAGGTAATCTACCTTGCTATTTGTCACTTGAATCATCACGAGTACTATCCTACCAGGCTTACGATCTAATTTCCTCATGAATCACTTCTCCCTGTGGAAAAAAGCAAAAAAACAAAAATATTTTTACCAAGTTGTTGTGGAGTAAGTCCCTCATAAGCCTCACAGTGTTGACGGCTGCTCTGCAAGCCCATGCTTAATGTTGACTGACTGAGCAGACAGGATTGCTGACTTGCAATTTTGGCTGTGTTTAGTTGAAACAAAAATATTTTCCAAGGTCTCTCACTCACTCAAACAATGCGCTTTTACTGCAGTGATGTTATATGGCAGTGAAATTGAATGTCATCTGCTTAGCTCTACTGCTCACTTTCTTTAGTGAGCAATTGTGCCAGTGACTTCTGCAGATTGCTGTGCAAGAGAGGAGCCTGCATTCACACCAACTCCCTAAAGTAGGTCCCTGGAGGGCAAAACTCATATTTCCTCTGACTTCTCACATCCAGATTGTGGCAGGCTGTCAAAGCAGCAAGGGTCATATTGTTTGTCTCTATATCTTCTTAATCAGGATTTGGACTTTTCTTCCCCTTGCGGGCATGACAGCTAGCTGAAGAAGGTGTGAAACTTTTGCTTTCTGTTATAAAAGGCTGGCAAGATGATACAGTTGATATTTGAAGTAATGTCAGGGCGGCCCGGCAGTCGAGAGGTTAGCACACCGGCTTCACAGTGCAGAAGTCGCCGGCTCGCATCCCGGTCCGGCCTCCCTGTGTGGAGCTTGCATGTTCTCCCCGGGCCCGCGTGGGTTTTCCCCGGTCCTCCGGTTTCCTCCCACACTCCCAAAAACATGCATGGCAGGCAGATTGAGTAGGTAGACATATTGTGTGTCCAGGAGACCAGGTGGAAAGGGAGCAAGGCTAGAGCTTAGGGTCAGGGTTTAAGTTGTCCTATCATGGTGAAGACAGAGAGAGAGAAATGGAGTTGGGGTTATCTTAAAAGAGGAGTTTGTTAGGAATGTCTTAGAAGTAAAACGAGTATCAGATAGAATTATGAGTCTGAATTTAGAAATTGAAGGTGTGATGTTCAATGTTGTTTGTGGGTATGCCTCACAAGTCGGATGTGAGCTGACGGAGAAGGAGACATTTTGGTTGGACTTTGATAAAGTCATACAGAACGTCACGAGAAGTGAGAAGGTTGTAATTGGTGGAGACTTCAATGGATATGTTGGCGCACGAAACAAAGATGAGGAGGAGGTGATGGGCAGGTTTGGACTCCAGATGAGGAACACAGAAGGACAGATGGTGGTTGACTTCGCAAAATGGCTATTGTGAATAATTTCCTTAAGAAGAGACAGGAATATAGCGTGGGTTTTCTCCGGGTCCTCCGGTTTCCTCCCACACTCCAAAAACATGCATGGCAGGCAGATTGACCACTCCAAATTGTCCCTAGGTGTGAGTGTGAGAGTGACTGTTGTACGTCTTTGTGTGCCCTGCGATTGGCTGGCAACCAATTCAGGGTTTCCTCCGCCTCGTGCCCAAAGACAGCTGAGATAGGCTTCCGCACCCCCCGCAACCCTAATGAGGAATAAGTGGTACGGAAAATGGATGGATGGATGGAAGTACTGTAGTGGTGGGCAGGGTGTGGGGGCTCTAGTAGGATAGATTTGAGTAGGTAAAGTGTTGGCATTTTTTTTCTCCAAAGTCCTCACTGTCCGGTGCAGTTGAATTTTGTCATTTTTTTGGGGCAGACCCAAACCAGGCTGTGAAAGAATAACACAGGACTGATTCGATAGCTGCTGTGTAGAATTGTCTCAGCAGCTTTCCTTTGCAGCCTCAGGCCGTGCTGGTTCTCTTTTTGGATGGACTTAATGTTGTTGCTTTTTTTCTTTCTTTCTTTTTATCACCTCTATCAACATTTTGATGAAAAGAGAGCATTTTAATTACCAGTAGTTATTTATGAGGTCATTGTATTTTTTTAAGAACAGCACTTTCTTACAGCAGTGATTGTTGTGCAGTACTATCTAAAGTTAAGTGGGATTTTCATGAAATAATTTCATGACTGTTTAAACAGTTGGAGACAGTTCTTTTTGTTTCATAAACACAAAAGTTGATGGTGTTTCTCGATGAAATTGCTTACTTTGAGTTACTGCTTGCATGCTTTGAGTTACTGTTTCTCAGCACATCCTAAAATACTTTCTGATCACAAAATCAACCATATTACTGGTTAGCGCGCGTGCCTTACAGTTCAGGAGTGCAGGGTTCCATTGCCTGCCGTGCAGTGTACGCGTCTCAAATAGCTGCAATATAAAAACCTGACTGAAGATGGTGGTAAAAATCCACCATTGAATTCCATGGGACTTCACTCGTTCCAAAAAAGGGGATAATTTAGATATGATTCAGTTATTCTGGACATGAATCCAAAACATGAACAGCTACCTAATTTGCACACAACCAAATATGAACTCATGAAACAACCAATCAATTGAGTTGATCTACGTTTGATAACGTAAAGTAAAACTAAATACTTTTTCACACATACATATAAATGAGCATTAAAATTTACCATAAAGAATGGCATGAGAGACACCAAGATGGTATTTCAAGAAAAAATATGCTGGCCATCTTTCACGCGACATAATGCAAGAGGTACCACACGCTTGGAGGGAATGTGCAATCACGATGCCAATTTCCAGAACTGTGCAGCAAATCTGAATTCAACCATCGATATGATCCGCCAACATTGTGTCAGAGAATTTGGCAGGACATCAAACATTCTTCAACCACGTCGGGCGGATCCAGCTGAGAGGCTTTTAGATAGCAATAGTCAAAACTTCTGTTAAAACGATGTGTCTGTGAGAGGAAAAAAAGCCTGAACCAAGAGGTCTCAACGCAACTAAATTGAGGTTTTCAGTCATAGTGGGGTCTTGGGGACTTCACTGTCTCAATGGCTTGTTGTAATTTGAAGAAGTAATTCACAGACGAATCCTGAATATTTTATTCTAAAGAAATCCAGTAGTTTGTGGTCGTGTTAACATAATATCTCTTACATGACATTAAAGTATCTTTGCTGGTAAAGAGTATTTCTCCAGGACACTCAAAACCTGTATCTGATTCTCATACGTCCTTTCTGATTTGTTGTTGAGTTACAGAGCTGCCAAATTGTCTGCATTTTATGCCCACAACACTGATTATTCTGAATATTTCAGAAAGTTAGAGGTCACATAGCTCAAGCATGTTGTATGGGCACACTTCGGCATAGTGCTCAAACATGCGCAAAGAAAGCAAGTAAACAGTTCGGTTGTTCTAAGAGTTCTACATCACCCGGAAGATAATAACTTGAAGCTAACCCCTCTAGCATTAATCAACTCATATCAGCAGCTACGTAACCTCAGAATCACAGCAAAAATATGGGCAGCGACACAGCAAAGCTTCATCGCCATCTATTATTGTGCAATAATATGTAAACAACAAGCAGTTGCTAACGACAACTTCATTGTTCGTAGGAAAACAAAAGGCATTTGTAATTACCATATCTCGAATGAAAATTAGATCGCAGGTGTTAAAGACAAAGGCGCAGGGGCCATATCTGGCCCGCGGCTTAATTTTTTTGTCGGCGCGCGAATGCAAATGAAGCATGTCAAGTTTCATGATTCTTGCTAAAGTCCGAACCAACATTTCAAATTGTCGTATGTAACCCACAATAATAATCATTATTCTTGACTTCAGATTTGAAAACTATTCATTCATCAATTTGTTTTGTGCTCTATATGTAATATGAGTAGAGGATTAAACATTCTAATGGCTTCCCCAAATTCATAACGGCCCTCAAGAGGAAACTGTAACTACAATGCGGCCCGTGGCAAAAAATGACACACTTACTTACCCTCGATAAGAAATACTTATTGGAGGAGGATGACATCCTTTGTCAGGTATAACTTTACCTAGTCTAAGCAGTTCAAAAGCCATTCTCATTTTTCATGAGTTCACTACCGTCTTTAGAACAGAATGAAGACGTAAAATCATACAGAGGTGGAGGATAAGATCTAAATAAGAGTCTAAATTGGGTGTAAATCAATGTCTCCCTATAATTCCGATTTAGGGGGCTGATCGAAAGTTCACCCATGCAGCTTGAAATTCCCAAATTTATCTTTACTCATGGTATTTACAGTAAAGTCTCGTTATATCGATATTCAAGGGAGTCCGAAAAAATATCGATATAACCGGGACTATCGATATATCCGACCCTGTTTGCATGTAATTTTCTCCGTGCGTGCATAGAAATAGTATCGATATAACCGGAACTATCGATATATCCGATATCGATATAACGAGACTTTACTGTATTTCAGAAATAGTTTCTGTGATGCAAGACTTTCTGGATGCTTCAACCCAAACCGTAGGCCTAATTTACATAATGACCCCCTCACCCCTGCAAAGTGTGTCTCAGTAAATGACATGACAGTGCTGAAGCTCCAGAAGAAAATAACCTTTCCAACATGACCACTGGAGTGCTCAAGCCTCTGATATTAATATTATTAAAATGTGTTCAGTTATTGTCATTGGGGTGGGGAACGTACCTGTTTGTTGTTATTGGCCTCACCCCTACATTAATTGATGAGTGTCATCTGGTATTTCAATGATACAATCGTTGCTTTTTGAATGACAGTACAATTGGAACTCTTTGGGCGCTATTTTTTATTGAGTGCGTTTGTGTGTGTGTTTGTGTGTGTGCGTGCGCACGCGCTTGTGTGTGTGTGTGTTTGCGTGTGTGTGTGTGTGTGTGTGTGTGTGTGTGTGTGTGTGTGTCAGTCGGAGTTTGCTTGAATGAGTGCTACAAACACCTGGTTTTATGTATTTATTTATTTTAATCTGGAAAAAAAACTGTCTCCTTTAACTCATTCATTAAGTGACATAGACCGCCATTCCCGAAATTGTCCAGGTTTTGTTTTTTCATGCTTGGGTGCTAATAAAGCACTGGCTATGGAGTCTGTCAATGTTTATTTTCTTTTCCAAAAGCGGGCTTCCTACCAACTTCAGCTGTTGTTAAAGGACTATATAAACCACTAGGTATGGATTGGATTTTGGACTGCTGCCCTCATTTCAAGCTCATATAATTCCAGACCCATATAATTTAGTAAAGTAACTAGTTTTTCTGTTGAAAGAAGAGAGTCTAAGGTTTCTAACACTGTGTTGAATGTTTATGTAGTCCTATAACTCAATATTCTGTGGGTCCTAAAATTCAGGTGACAATGACAAAAACTCTGGCACTGGAGAGGACACATTTATGCATGTGTCTGGCAGTGAATGAGTTATCAATAAACACATGCATGAATTTGACATGGTACTGTAGATATGTGCAATTAATATGTCAGTCAGTAGAAGAATCCTGCAAGCTTGAAAAAGTTAAGAAAAATAAAGTTCAGCCTCAGCTGTTTTTGGCATGAGAAGGCTTTTCTGATGCTCGTCTGAAGGGGAGTAACTCATGGACGCATTATGGATCTTCGTTGATCCTAGTGGACAGGTTAAAAGTAGGATGTGATAGCCCTTATTTTCTGTTTTTAGTAGACATCATTAATTATCGCTCTCTTTAACTCAATCCGCTTTATCCAGTTGTCTTCATCTGCCATCCCTGTTCTTGTTTATTATCCGGTTCTCTGTAGCTCATTACCTGTTAACGTCTTCTATCCTTGTAAGCACACTTCGATTTTTTGTTTGACATTTGAATGTGACCCCCCTCTTCACTGTACAGGGAGTCATCCATCCATCCATTTTTTGATCTGCTTTATCCTCACAAGGATCACAGGCGGGGAATACCCTGGACGCGCTGACATTCAATCACTGGCACACACAGATGAACAACAATCGAAGACTCACACTGATACCATGGGAAATTTCAAAGTGTTCCAATGACCTGCCATCAATGTCTTTGGAATGCGGGAGGACACCAGATTTCCCATAGAAAACTCGAGCAAGCACGGTGAGAAGATACAAATTCTACCCAGGGAGACCATCGCTGGAATTGAACCCTGCACCAACAGGGAGATATCCCATGCCAAATAAATGGTAAAGTTGACATTTTTTAAATCATTTTTCACATAATGTGATTATTTTATTCATGATTGTTTTCAGGGTCTGTGAATGCAGAGTGGTTAACATATCCTTCTGACAGTTTCGATCAGTTCGGACAGTCAGGGTTTGAATATGAACTCTACACACAACAACACACTGCACACATACAGACAGACACAGGAAAAGATTCACATATACGACTCCCATAGGGAAAAGCTGAAAGGAAAAGAACAAACCGCTCGCATAACCTCACTCCAAATTGTTGATGTCAAAGAATTTCTCTTTCACCCTGGCCAGCAAAAATGACAAAAACCAATGCAATATGCATATAAAATGTCTTATTTTTTTAAATAACCTTTATCAGTGTAATATATTAGACATACGAATGGGGTATTTCATCAGCAATCGCTTTGCCGTCAGCGCATAATGCTGGAGGGCCCTTATAAAAGCAGATGTTTCAACAGAATCATGACATGGCTTGATCAAAATGTAATCGACCCTTCCTTGACGGAACACTTGACTCACTTGCTCTTTTGCCACACAACATTTACTGGGAAGTGATTACATTGTTGTGTTGAACACCTTTGACTTTCACATTCAATTTTTATGTATGTGTATCTTTTTATGCTTCAAAACACTGTTAATCGTAAAGTCTTCAATCAACCAAACACTCATAATTAACTTTGGGAGAGATGCTTTTTGTCAAAATATCCAGTGCTTTCAGAGGGCTGCTATGCAGCTCTCCTGAGTACCAGCACTTCTCAGTTTTAGCCTGTCAGGGTTTTTGTGATGTACTGGGACTTCACGCGAGCCTATTGTACACTCACTTGTACTTGTATTATTCATTTAACTCCCTCATTAATTTGCTGGAACTGGTGGTCTATTTTTTTCCGTCTGGTGATATTTTATTTGATGTGTATGTCATTAGTCAGACATATCAAGGTAGGTGCAGACATACTCAAAATATACCACACTATATCACTTCAAAATAAAAGGTTAATAATACATTTATGCCACTGCAATCGCCTTTGTAGGCTTTTATTTTGATATTGGCCTGCGTGGTGGCGTGAGGGGTCTTTCAGACATTTCAAATGGCCTAATCAAAGTTTTTATTGTCATTACATAGTTGCTGGTTGAAAACAGTTGAACACAAAAACGACTATTTGTTTCATCACTTTGCTGCTGGGAAATGTACATTTCTCCACCGTGAGACTAATAATGGCAAATCCAATGCAATCCAATGCAATCCAATCCAATCCAATCCAATCCAATCCAATCCAATCCAATCCAAAAAGGCCTAGAGTGAACCCGGCCGGTCTGGTGATTACACGGGTGGTGATACACACATTCATTTTGCAAGAGATGAGCAATCAGCTAACAGTAATGTTATTGTTTCTGATTCACTTGTTGCTAACGATAGCACTAACAATTATGCACAACAATGGCCAGACTGGTAGTCAAACGACCAAATAAGGTACACATTTATGTGAGATGTTTATTTAATGATCTGCTGTTATAAACCATTTTATTTATCAGTCAAAAAGGGGACTTAAAGCACTAGAAATGGCCTACACACGCGATGGATGTACAAGAAAGGACTGAAGTTGAAATTTGAGCATGGAATGTGCTTTCTCCTTACCATAGGGATGCTTCTATCCACGTTATTGTTCATCCAGGCTTTCTAATGTGCAATGTCTTGGAAATAATGAACAATATCCTATAACCTTATCTTGAATAAAGAACTACATTGCTTGATCGAAGTAAGTAACTATGTGTAGGAGGAGATGATGACATTTTTGCCAGCTACAACATTGCAGAGTCTAAGCAGTTGAAGATCCAATCTTATCAACCACAACTTCAATCAGAAATAGTGATTTAAGAAAAATAACATAATTAAATTAGTACTTGTCATAATAATGATGATACATTTGAAAAGGCTCATTCATATGATAGAAAGAGATGGAGAGAGAGAATGAGAGAGATAGAGAGAGAGAGAGAGAGAGAGAGAGAGAACGAGAGAGAGAGAGAGAGAGAGAGAGAGAGAGAGAGAGAGAGAGAGAGAGAGAGAGAGAGAGAGAGAGAGAGAGAGAGAGAGAGAGAGAGAGAGAGAGAGAGAGAGAGAGAGAGCAATACAGGTACTGCACAAATGCTCGACTACATAGAAAGCAAGGACTAGGCCGAATATGGATGCCCTTTGGGGGCTCTGTCTGGTAGCCTGCATCACAATGGAAAGAACAAAGCTGGAGGACAATTACCAGACTTTTGCTCAAGGCTATGTTTACACTATGTTCCCAGCAGCCATGGCCGCCACATTAGCCCAAAAAAAGAGTGGACTGTGGGATTTTGGCCATTTATCTTGGATGCCATGCTTAGTTTTATTACCGTCAACCAAAGTATTTGTGATTGGCAGTGTTGCTGTTAAGTCCACCTCGGCTTACCAAGGATGACAGAATGTTCCCTTTTGCCCAGATATGTTTTGTTGGATTCCCTCATGTTTTTTTTCACATTTCTCTCAAGACTCTTTGAATGAAACATGAACACCGGGCTGCTTTGGAACACTTTTGCCAAGGTGGAGTCAACTTTGCCAGTTGAAGCTCTTGCCTGAACCCGAAGCCCGTATCAGTGTGAGCCAGGGATCCGTGGGCATATGTTTAATGTATAAACATGTTATCATGCGAGGTTTTTCTTTGTCATGAAGTAAACCACTTTTGCCAGAAAGCGTGCAAAATACTCCATTATTCAAATACCTCACCACAAATTTGTTTGCATTCTCTCTCTCGATTAGCTTTATTACGGAAAATGAGATGAGATGAGATGAGATACTGTATTGTAATTAACTCGCAATAAGAAAGATTTACATTGCTTCCATAATGGCTTGGTCTCTCTCTCTCTCTCTCTCTCTCTCTCTCTCTCTCTCTCTCTCTCTCTCTCTCTCTCTCTCTCTCTCTCTCTCTCTCTCTCTCTCTCTCTCTCTCTCTCTCTCTCTCTCTCTCTCTCTCTCTCTCTCTCTCTCTCTCTCTCTCTCTCTCTCTCTCTCTTTCACTCTATCACGGCATGCAAAGACATGGTCGAGCTTAGGTAGTCGTAGGCGGAGAGTATGAGTTTCCTTGCATAAATTTGTTTCTTGTCCAACAACAAACCGCCTCAAAGTTATGTTATGCCCCCTTATGTTCTGTCAGGTCATGTTGCTTCACCTCATTTTACTTCAGCCCATTCTCATCTACACGGTGAAACACATTGATTTTTTTTCATGACACTTTAAACATCGAAGGCAATCTTAGCCTGTCACGTTTACCAATCCTGTTCCCCCATGTTTTCGAGGCTTCTAGGTCAGTAGTGTAAACTTATCTATAATGGTCACTCTAGGCAAGGCTGTTTTATTTTCTTTCATCAATACAGACCCTTTGCTTCTTCTCTGGAAAGGTGTCCTGCTTGTTGCACTGTAGTCCGCCTGAGAGTGTAAGTACCCTCCCAGTCCACCTGGTTATAAGTGTAAGGTGTCTTAATAATAATAATAATAATAATAATAATAATAATAATAATAATAATAATAATAATACATTTAATTTCAAGCGCCTTTCAGAACACTCAATGACACTTTACAATGAAAAAACAAAGCACAATACAATAAAACAAATAAAATGATACACAATAAAATAGCTGATTGAACTAGACCATGAATGCAATTTTAAACAGATGGGTTTTGAGGTGGGATTTGAAAGTAGGGAAGGAGTCAATATTACGGATGTTGGGTGGAAGTGAATTCCAGCGTTTGGTAGCAGAGCGGCTGAAAGCTCTGCATCCCATCGTGGTGAGACGGGCAGAAGGCACTTAGAAGTAAAGGGAGGATGAGTATCTGAGGTATCAAGATGGAACGGAGATTTAAGCAGGTCTAACAGATGTGGGACGGCAAGGTTATGGATGGCTTTGAATGTAAACCGAAGTATTTTGAATTCAATCCGAAGTTTGACAGGGAGCCAGAGGAGCAGCTGGAGGACATGAGGGATGTGGTGAGGGAGGGGGTTTTAGTGAAGAATTTTAGACAAGTTGGAGTTTATGGAGAAATGTTTGATTGACACCGAAGAGAAGTGAGTTACAATAGTCAATGCGGGAGGTGACGAGACTGGATAAGGATAGCAGCGGTGTGAGGGGTGAGAGAGGGACGGAGACGATTGATATTACAGAGGTGGAAATATGCAGACCGAGTTATGTTATTTATATGGGAGTGAAAAGATAGTGAGCTATCAAGGATGACACCTCGTCTCTTGACTTGAAGGGAGTGGGACACGGTTGAACTGATTTGGAGATTACGTCTGTAATTATAGAGCAATGGGGGAGGTCAAAAGAGGGTAGCAGTTGGTAAGGAGTAAATAGGTTGGGTGGGGGGTACAGAGGAGCCAAGGTGCTGGTGGATTTTGTTGATCTTTTCATTAAAAAACATAAGCAGAGCGTTGCAGGTATCAGAGGAATACAAGTGTTAGGGGAGAGAGATAGGAGGTTGAATAATTTTGTAATAGAGGGAAAAGAGAACCTGTGTCTTTCCAGTATGCAAGTCAATGAGTCCAGAGTAGTATTGTGATTTTGCGTGTGAAATAGAGTCCTTGTAATGGGTGAGGTGAGCGTGTACATGTCTTTGTGAGCAGTAAGACCGGGCTTCCTGTAAAGTCTTCCAAGTTGCAGAGTTTTAGTTTTGATGGTGTGGAGATGAGCGGTGAACCAGGGGACGGACCGGGTGAATTGGACAGACTGGGACTTTACAGGAGCAAGGGCATTGAGGGTGTTCGTGAGGTCCGCGTTGTACCGGGAAACAAGTTCATCAGGGTAGGAGTTGTAGTCCGGAGTCAGGATGGCAATCATTTCAGCAAGGGTGGCAGTGTTGATGTCCATTATATTGCAATAAGTGATGATGCGGGGCTGTTTGGGGAGAGAGAGGTTGATGGAACCATTAGATGAGACCAGGAAATGGTCCGTTATAGGAAGTTCATTTGCTGTACAATTGTAGGGGGTAATCCTGTCCTTTATTGTGGATGTTTTGCAACTTGTATTGGTTGGCTCACGGTCCACTTGGCAGACATCTCTTACATCTCCTACTGTAAATCATTGGTTTGAATCTTTTTTACTTTTTTTGTATATCTTTTGGTCCAATTGAAAGTGGGTATCTTGATTGGTTTAAATTTATTAAGGGATTTAACTGAGCAGATAACATTTGAGTTAGAAAAAAAAATAGCACAAAATAAATGTAATTGAATAAATAATTTGTATGTCTGTGGGTGTTTTTTGTTGAGAATAATCTCACCTTAAACACTAAGTAAAACTATTTAACCGGACACAGAATATGCTTTTTATTTTGTTGTGATCAGGACAAATGGAAAACCACTGTCAGTTGTGTAGCGCTTTTATACCTTGAATACTCAGTGAAGAGAGAGAATGAGAGAGATAGAGAAAAAAGTGGTTTACCCTATTTTATTTGTCTACTGGTGAAGCATAACCAGGACCAACGAGGGGTTGAGTGCCTTCCTCAATGACCATCATCACAGTGGCCAAGAATTTAAATCTCATCGTCCGGGTTGAGAAACGACCCCTCTGCCACGAAGCCATCAGGACTAAAAAAGTACAAGTAAGAATACAGCCTGTATCATCAACAAAGTCAAGTCAAAGTCAGCTTTTTTTGTCAAATATGCTAATATGCATGACACAGCAAATATGAAATTACTGTCCTCTCGGACCCAGCGTGTAACGCACTTATAATGTGTCTAGAAAAGACATACAATTGACAACAGACAATACATGTAATTTCTGAATGTAAAGAGGGGTAGTGTCGAATGTAAAGTGAGGTAGTGACGTATATAAAGTGATGTAGTGACGTATGTAAAGAGAGGTAGTGTCGTATGTAACAAACAACAAAAAAAAAGGGTTGAAGTGAGGTCTTGCAGGAAAAAAACGAGAAAGAACAAAAACTAAGTTCAGGATGATAGTACACACTGTAAAACCCAACAAGTTGAAAGTACTCAAAATTTATATGGCAACTGATTACGTCAAAATTTTTGAGTACAGTTAACTCAAAATGTTTGAGTAGAGTTAACTCAAAATGTTTGAGTACAGTTAACTCAAAATGTTCAAGTAGTTTACTCAAAATGTTTGAGTAGTGTAAATACATTTTATGAGTTTGTCTGAACTTAAAAGTTATGAGTTTGATTGAGCTTAAATGTTATGAGTTTGCCTGAACTTAAAAGATGTACTTTCAGTTTACTCTAATGTTTTCTTAATTTTTAAATTAAAATTAGGTTTCATATTTAAGCTTAACCAACTCAAATTTATAATGTTCCATGAAAACATATATTCATGTATACCGTACTTACATTTGCCTTCTATGTCTAAAAACAAAAACACACCTCACGTCTGTTTTAGTTCACATTTTTTTATTAAGGTTTAAAACAACCTTTGATAAAACAAATGATAACAGTACCAAAATGCACAGCATGTCCACGTACCAAAACAACAAATAAACCCCTGAGCAGAAGATGTGAAATAAACACAACAAAACAGAAAAAAACAACAAATTATACTCTGCTGTTCTGTTAAAAAAATAAATTCTTTGAAAAGCATATACTTGAATAAATACAACCGAATACATTTCAATGTACTCGTTATAAGGTGAAAATCAAGGTAAAACTTACTAAAAACAAACACAGTATTCCTGAAACGAAAAAAGACATTCTGGTGGAATCCAAGTTTACATATCAAAGTATTAATATAAAATCAGTCACAAACAGGTATACAAAGCAGAGTAAAACTAAAGTTACTTATCGAGTGTTGCTTTGTTCCGTAATATTGGAGGCACTGGTGCCTTCAATATTGCGGAACAAAGCATTTTTCAAACTTAGCAAGCATGGTTTGAGTGGTCTGTTATCATGAAGACACAGCAGTATTTTCTGAATGAAGGTGAATGTGAGGATTAATTTTCTTGGATAATCTAAATGCAATGCATACATTAAACCAAACAAGAGGAGGTGTGCATCAGCCAACCTGGGGAGACATCTCACAAAAATGCCATCTTCTATCACAACAGAAATGCTGTCGGGGTTAAACAAGATGGCACCAGTGAGGTTGTCAGTTGTTACGGAGATAAGTGCGACAGGAGTGTTTTCAATGTCTGGATCCTCTTCCCACTGCAAAATACACACAAACGTACACATACAGAATAAAGTAAAAGGTTATAGCATATATTGTGGCCATAGATAGACATTTGTGTTAAGTCAGGTAATACATACATTGCATGTCTTGAAGAACTCGGAGTCATCTTCGCCCGAGTATCCAGTGATGTAGAACACAGTTTGCATCTCCAGTCCATTTTAGGCCTGCAATTACATTAAACATTTTTCAAGAATGAGTACGTGTTTGGATAAGCAAAGTAAAGTTGGTGTGATTCTAGTGGGTCCAAATTGAAGACAGTTACGGATTATTATAGCTCAAATCCAAGCATATCCTTCGTAATAGTTTGGAACCTCCGCACTATCCCTATTGCAATTTAACAACTGCATCACTGTAATGATTAATGAACATCAGTTGTTGGTAAGAGCAGAGGAGAATGTGAGACTTGAGATTGTTTTAGAGAAAAGAACAATCAATGAAGTCTCAACTAATGGTGTAAAATACTCCAATATATGTTAAAAAGGTAATATTCTGTTCATTATAAAAAATACCTACATGTAGTATGATATTCATCAGGTAATTAAGAATATAGCACAGGGGGCTGAAAGGTTGAAGAGAAAAAAACATGACAATGAATGTAATCCTTTAATTTAATAAAACACATTTATCCATGTTAACTTTTTAAGTTTAATAAATCTAATGTACCAGATTAAATGATGCAATCAAACCAGTCAGGCGTTTGCAGTTTGATGACTTGGCCTCCAGCAGCTCTCTCGGTATCCTTAAAATGCCAAAAATACATTTTAAAAAAAGTTCATGTTTAATTTACACATGCATAACCATTTAAACTGCATCAATTGTACATATTCCAATCCACTGTACATTTTTTGGCTATCATTATATTTACTTAGTGCATTCTTAAAACTGCAGCACTACCGCTGCACGTGTATAGATATCTTAAGCCTATAGCTTGTGCTGGACACTGACACGCGGTCCTGTCGTTTGCAAACAAAGTTAACTCAAAGCATTAACCTGCTGGGCGTTGCAGCCACGGCGTGGAGGATTTCGTGTGACCCTTTTATATAAACCTTAATTTTACACCCATTTGACGATTACTCTCGGACCTTCGCCGACACAAACATAACCTGCAACAGATATTACTCGGCCACCGCCCAACTAAACCTGCGCGGTACTATTCTCTAAATAACACTTCTGTGTCTTTCAACAGACAAGAGACGTTTAAGAAAAATTCATACATATATCGCCACAGCGCTTAACATAGGAGAAGTCCCGGGCTCAAGACAACGCAGCTGAAAGAGTGGATGAGAAGGCCTCAGTCGCAAGCACGAACACGGACTAGCATCTTTGCTAACTTGTGAAAGGCGGCAAGTTCCACAAACTGACTTTCCAATTTTGCCGTCGACACAACAAAATATCCTTTTTCTGTGCACCGACTACAGCATTGATACACTGGGTCCTCGTAATATTAAATAATGTTGTTTGTCTTCTCACCTGAATTCGTGGGTCTCTGCACGCTTCAGCCGTCGAGAAGTAAAAATGGCCCCGGTGAGACCGCGCCCGGTGAGACCACGCCTGCGGTGACGTCATCACGCAGCATTCTGCCGTTTACTCAAAATATATAAGTATACGACAGCCATGAACTCAAAAGTATTGATTTACTGCAAATTAAAAACACATGACTATTCAGAAAACTCAAAACGTTTAAGTTTTTGAAACAAAAAATCGGCTTTTGAGTTGACTGACCTCAATGACTTTGAGTCAGTAGTACTGTTCGGGTTTACAGTGCAGCATGTACTTAGAGTTCGGTTAGTGTGGTAGCGGGAAGGGGCAGGGGGGGCAGGGCTGGGAGGGAGTTGAATCTCCTGACTGCCTGGTGGCAGAAACTGTCCTTGAGCCTGCTGGTCTTGGCTCGGAGACTCCGCAGTCTCCTACCCGATGGCAGTAGGGTGAAGAAGCCGTGGGAGGGGTGGGTGGGATCGCCAGCGATCCTAATGGCTCTGCGGGTGAGGCGGATGTTGTAATGTCCGAAGGGGGGGGGGGGGGGGAGACACCGATGATCTTCTCAGCTGTCCTCATGATGCGCTGCAAAGTCTTACGGCAGGACACGGTGCAGGCGCCATACCACACGGTGATACAGCTGGTCAGGATGCTCTCGATGGTACCGCGGTTGAAGGAGGTCGTGATGGGGGTCGGGGCTCCAATTCTTTTGAGCTTGCGCAGGAAGTACAGGCGCTGGTGGAATCTCTTGGCATGTGGTGCCGTGTTGTGGCTCCAGGACAGGTCTTCGGATATGTGCACTCCCAGGAACTTGGTGATGCTCACTCTCTCCACGGCAGCACCGTTGATGGTTAGTGGAGCATGCTGGGCGTGCACTCTCCTGAAGTCCACCACAATCTCCTTCGTCTTCTCCACATTCAGACGGAGATTGTTGCCCTTGCACCACGTGGCCAGGCGGCTGACCTCGTCCTTGTAGGCTGTCTCCTCATTGTTGTTGATGAGGCCCGACACAGTTGTGTCATCTGCAAACTTTATGATGAGGGTGTTGCTGGGTGATGACGGTGAGCAGTCATGTGTGAGCAGAGTGAAGAGGAGGGGCTCAGCACACACCCCTGGGGGGCCCCTGTGTTCAGCGTGATGATGCTGGAGGTGTTGTTTCCAACTCTGACAGCCTGTGGTCTCCCTGTCAGGAAGTCCAGCAGCCAGTTGCACAGGAGGTGCTGATCCCCAGTTTGCTCAGTTTGTCGGTGAGCTGTTGGGGGATGATGGTGTTGAATGCTGAATGCTGAATGCTCGTGGTTGGGGGGAGGGCAGCCTTGATGTGGTTCATAACTAGCCGCTCGAAGCACTTCATGAGGACGGGAGTGAATGCGACCGGGCGGTAGTCGTTGTGGCAGGTGGGACACAACTTCTTTGGGACCCAGGATGATGTCTACTCTCGATGATGAATACATGCTCATAATTCAACCAGAGTGCCGGTTCACCATTATGATGATCATTTGGGCATAATGAGTACACTGACAGAGAACTAACTGCCTTAGACTGGATGCCAAACTTCACTTTCCTCTTTTCTCAAGGTATTTAGACACTGAAATTGAAATATATACAACGATGCGCTGGATATGGTTCCTACTTGTACAACCCCTCAGTAAATATATTGTTCATCATAAGGATACAGAGATTTTAGCAGTTACCGTATTTCCATTGTTCATGGTGAGAAACAACAGAAGAGCAATGTATAGCATTTCGATGACAAACAGTTCTCAATATAATTGTCAACATTGTGAGGGACCAATGTTTTGTTTCATCCTGATTTACTCAGGCAACTCTCAATCAACACTGATGAGCCAGTTAATATTATGTATAGACTAATAAAGGCAAATCCAATCCAATCCAATCCAATCCAATCCAATCCAATCCAATCCAATGTCAAAGTTGAAATGTTACCGGCTAGGACTTTTGTGGATGGACTGCGAAAGGCTCAATTTATATGCTATTGCTGGATTATGTTTGGCCAGTTAAAATGTAAATGTATTTGGACATTAATTTGGCCTTGAATCTGCTGATTCTAAAATAAGGTGCATCATATTTCCATATAAATAGAAAAGAAAATGTTGGTACCCAACGGTATAGAAAGAAAATACACAGAATAGTTACTGAAATACAGTAAAGTCTCGTTATATCGACATCGGTTATATCGATAGTACCGCTTATTACGATACTATTTTCATTTCCCTTGCACATTTCTAGTCTTTTTATGTATAATTAGTACCGTTTAGTACGATACCCGGTTATTACGATAATCCGGTTATTACGGTGCTCCTTTTCATCCCCCGCCGGCCATTTTTGTTGTTTATATCGATATATCAGTCGCGCCATTGGTCAACTTGGTCACGTGTCTTGTTACGTGAGCCGCCATCGGTCGCGCCATTGGTCGACTTGGTCACGTGACACGCCATCGGTCGCGCCATTGGTCAACTTGGTCACGTGTCTTGGTTACGTGTCACGCCATCAGTCGCGCCATTGGTCGACTTGGTCAGGTGACTTGGTTACGTGCCCAGCACCCGTGTAGCAGAGCCATTTTCATTTTCAGACGCTAGCTCGTGTGTAGCAGACGAGATTGAAGTGTTTGTGTTAAAAGGTAAAAATGGGAAGCAGAAGAAGATTGATGACTTTTTTAAATTGTATACATAATACAGTAAGATGTAAGCGTTGCAGTTTCCCTGTTGTGTTATGTACATGCGCACTGTACTGTATATGAATGCAATCGTTTTTTGCAACAATGTTTCTTGTTTTGTCTGCTGAAGCGCGATGATTTTGAAAATTATTAACATTCCATACTGTGTATTAAAGGACAGCCGATGTCACTTTTTATTCAAATGCAAATAAAAATGACTTCACGCCAAGACGTCTTGCATTGCTTGTGAATCCAAACAATGGCTTCAGATTCGGATAATATGCTTTCTTGTTACACATCCAGTTATGAATATGTTTCAAATACACTGTAGTTCTGAAGATTAAAGCATACATGTTTACAATCATTAAAGAATTATATGTGCCATTTTGAGGCAACATTGGGGGAACATCTCTCACCCAAAAAAAAAAGGGAGCTAATGGCCAGCTCCGTTTCTTATATGGCGCTTGGCTGCCCTCTTTTGGCGGCTTTTGTTTAATGCAGTTCGGCACAGGATCGGATATATCGATAGTCCCGGTTATATCGATATTTTTTCGGACTCCCTTGAATATCGATATAACGAGACTTTACTGTAACTGCAAACTGAGTACACTAGTTTTTCCCAAAATATACATTTACATGCCACACATCTTCTGGGAAAATGCTATTTGTACTTTTCAGAGTAAAAAAAACTTTTTCAGTGAGTGCAATCAGATGTGTATATATGGATGCAAAAAAACATTGAGTTTGTAAACCACACCTTATACAAGCGGTATAAGGTGTCACTCTCAAAGGGTGGGCCAAAAGCAGTGGCATTGTTAGGCCATTCATTTATTTATGTATCTATTTATTGAAATCTACCCAGGAATCAATCCCTCACCATCCCAGTGGTTAAGAACTGAATAGGCGACTTACACATTCACATTAAGCTACTCTAAATTTCCCAGTTTATGGAGTCCATGAAGCCTTGAAAGGCATGGAAGGACCTAGTCTGTGAATAAATATTCTTTCGAGAATTAGGAAACCATGTGCATTCACATTACTATGTAAGCATTGAACTGCGGGAGAGAAATGCAAACAAAAATGCGTCCTTTGGAGGATGAACCATGTGAATGTTCTATACACCCTTTAAAAGCTGAACATTTTCTTCAGCTTTTCCTTCTGCTTGGTATAGTCACTGGTAGCAATTCTGCTTGTATTCAATCTAGCTTTTCACCAATTTTTAAACCGCAACCACAAAGGTTCATCTCCAAATAAATATCCTTCCATTAAACATTAGACAAAAAAATTGTAGAAAGTTCATTTGTGTTGTCATTGCAAAGTGAAGTGACATCCTCTGGTTTCACACTCCCTCTCACAGATATAGAGGTAAAGGCCATGTAGTTTCGTGAACAAACACACCAGACAGTGAGCACAGTAAGTGTCTCAGTGAGTGACAATTACACTGATGGATGAAAATCTGTTAAAATTTTTCATACTTTACCGTCATTTGTTTACAGTCATCGATACAATATAATACAATACATATGGATTTCTATAGCACGTTAGCAAACGCTGAAGCTGTAACAAAGCACTTAACGTGGACAGCTATCATATACAGGATATGAAGCAGTCACAAAGAGGGTGAATGCACCAGGGAGTAAATCTAAGATCAAGTCTGAATCATGCTGACTCAAATTCCAAAGTGTAGAAGCGAGTTATGAGGCGGGGTTTAAAGATGGGCAGCAAGGGAGCTTGCTGAATGTTAAATGGGAGGTCATTCCAGAGAGTGGGACCAGCCAATGGAAAAGGCTTGATTCCCTCTGAGCCTCTGTTTAATTTTTGGCACATCTAATAATGTCAGGTCAGCAGACTTGAGGCGACGCGAACATGTGTAAAGGTGGATGAGCTCGGAGAGGTAAGAAGGAGCGAGATCAAAACGAGCATTTGTATTGATGAATGCTCCGTTAGTTAGATGCCCACCTCTGGTTATTTCATATTTGTCTATGATATACACGTAATTCTAAGCAGGATCCGTTGAAAGAAAATACCATAAATATTTTGATCTGTTACTCTGAATAAATGTATAGAATATATCATATTCATGGTAACACATGAAAAAGAAATTACACATAGTCATCGTGAATTCAAATGATATAGAGCACAGAATATACCAATCAATTGATGGGACACGCCGGCTTAGCTTTGGGGATTTGGGTAAATGTAATCATACTTGATATCAGCAATTGATGCTCATCCGCAATAATTATTCTTTACAATACTCGAGAGGTTGGCTCAGCAAGCACATTCGCAACAGCGAGAGTGCATCTTACGCAATATATTATTGAGGAGATTCGGGGATCTGTTAAGGACTCTCTCCACTGTGATCTAAGGCATACTGTGGTCCGGCCTGCTCATTATAGCTGGTCACCATGGGTTTCCATGCATGAGCTTCTAATTAAACCAGATAAATTGGTGGAAATCTTTCATTATGAACCGTAGCCTCGTACGAGGACACAACAAACTGGAAAGTCTATTAAATATGTCATGGAAATGATTCATCATGCCTAGGGTGTATATGGGATGGCCCTTTCACCTTTTGCATGGGCTGTTTCATCTTATACATGTATTACATGGTTTGTGTTCCTGCTTGCTTGAACTGTCACCTGTCAACATTTTATGTTTTGGTCCATGACGACTCCCATCTTGGCAGCTTTTAATCTGAAATACGTTTCAGAGGCAATTGAGCTTCGAGGTGAGGTAGAATCCCCTTGACACATTCCGCACACACGGTTTCTCTCCAGTTGATTGCTTTTTAAAGAGCAAATGTTACTCATTCCACACAATATCCAGCATTCACTCTGACCAATGATCGACAGGGAATTGTAACTCATCTTTATCTGCAGATGGCAATAAGGCATTTACACCAGAGCACATATTCCATTTGTCCCTGCTTCAACACACTTGGTTACTCTAAAATGATTCAATAATTAGCAAGGTGTGCAGAAGCTGGATAACGATTCTGGTCGTTTGAATGAGGTATGTTTCAGCAGGAGGATGAAAAAAGGCAGTTGCATGTTTTAAACACATTACCACGACAAGATTTATAGCAATAAAAGAGAGAGAGAGAGAGAGAGAGAGAGAGAGAGAGAGAGAGAGAGAGAGAGAGAGAGAGAGAGAGAGAGAGAGAGAGAGAGAGAGAGAGAGAGAGAGAGAGAGAGAGAGAGAGAGAGAGAAAGAGAAAGAGACAGAGAGAGAGAGAGAGCCCAAGCCTTTATGGAAGCAATGTAAATCTTTCTTATTACGGGTTAATTACAATACAGTACAATAAAGGTAATCCAAGATAATTCCTTTGTGTCAGGCTGTAAATCAACAGTTGGTCCAATCAATGATGATAATGAGCAAACATATTTTATTCTGATCATTTAACATCAGATCATGACAACCCTTATATGTAATTTTCTTTACTCCCTTTTTGCTCAGTGCATATTTAGAAAAGGCGTTAATTATACAACAATATTTGTGATTCACAGGCCGGCCTTGGCCCTACCCACTCTAAAACTTATCAAATAGATACAACTCAGCAGCGCTATACAATATATGTTGAAAATATGTACTCTCTCTCTCTCTCTCTCTCTCTCTCTCTCTCTCTCTCTCTCTCTCTCTCTCTCTCTCTCTCTTCTCTCTCGTTCTCTCCCTCTCTCTCTCTGTCTCTCTCTCTGCTCTCTCTCTGTCTCTCTCTTACCTTCTCTTATTCTCTCTCTCTCTCCACACACACACACGCACACACACGCCCATACACAAACACACACACACACACACACACACACACACACACACACACACACACACACACACACACACACACACACACACACACACACACACACACACACACACACACACACACGCACACACACACACACACACACACACACACACACACACACACACACACACACACACACACACACACACACACACACACACACACACACACACACACACACACACACTTCTTATTGGGGCTTTTCCCTTCAGGGATCGCCACAGCGAATCAGTGTCCTCCATCTAACCCGGTTTTGTGCGTCCTCTTCTCTCACACCAGCTACCTTCATGTCCTCTTTGACATAATCCAAAACCTTCTCTTGGCCTCCCTTTCGGTCTCCTGCCAGGCAGTTCAAGGCTCAGCATTCTTCTCCCAATATAGTCACTCACTCTCTCCTCTAGACATATCCAAACCGTCTCAGTCTGGCCTCTTGGACTTTCTTTTCAAAGCCTGTTATATAAGTTGCCCCTCTGATATACCCATTCCTGATCCTATCCAACATGGTCACTCCCAAAGAAAACCTCAACAACTTCATCTCTGCTACCTCCAGCTCTGCTTCCAGTCTTTTCTTTAATGGCATTGTCTCCAGTCCAAACATCATAAAACACTTGTAAATCTGTATGTTGCTTATATAATCTAAATAAATAACTCCTTCATATATTCACCATCTGTGAACAGTTTCCTATATTTGAGTATTTCTGAAGCGGCCACGAAATTTGCATAGGTAGTTGAATTTACAGACTCCATCCACTTCTTCAATTGATTTTTCTTCAGATCAGCCTTCTCTCTCAGTTCTGAAGCAGCTTTTTTTCTCATTTCTCCCTCCGGAAAATTTTCAGCAACTAACTGTATGTTTATTTTGGAAATGTCTTTCTACATTTGACCTTTTATCATTGACCTTTTTTAACCATAAATTAGGAAAACTGTGAACCTGCTCTAGTCAGAGGTAAATGAGGCTTCATTAAATAATACCTTATCTTGAGATATTTGTCTTCTCTTGTATTTCTTCATCTTTTTTTCTAATCTTGGGTTAAAAAGTCCCTATAAAGGCACTGTATTTTTTCGGACCGTCGGAGAGTGTGACACAAATATTGAGTGACGAGAAACCAATACAATACAATACATACAATACAATGTATAAATAAGTAATGTAATTATTTTGAAATCACAACCATCTTACAACTTAAAAAACTTCAATTAAGCCAATGAACAAAAACAAATATTACACTAATGTTCAAGTACTGTGCAGTATTGGTGGGCTTTCCATCCATTCTGCTTTTCAAATCTTCATGCTGACACATCCAGTAGTCGTAAATGTTTGTGAAGCCGGTGAATACTAATCACCAAAACTGCACAAGGTCTGAAGAAAGAAGTTGTAGTGCCTAAAGGCAAAATAACAAGGCTCGAGTGCAGCCAAACGCAGTATTTTCTTAATAGGCTATTAACAGAAGCGGCCCGGAGGGCCAGTGGGTTGCGGATCAACTGATTGGCGCAGAGGTACCGGGTTCGAATCCATCTCCGGTCTTCCTGTGTGGAGTTTGCACGTTCTCCCTGGGCCTAAGTGGATTTTCTGGTTTCCTCCCACGCTCCATAAACATTCATGGCAGGCTGATTGAACACTCCAAATCGAGTGAGTGTGTGCGCTGATGATGGTTGTTCATCTCTGTGTGCCCTGCAATTGGCTGACAAATAGTTCAGGGTGTTCCCTGCCGACTGCCTGAAGACAGTTGTGATGATAAAGCGAGTTAGAAAATGGATTGGTGGATGGATGACTATTAACAACAAAACACTAGTCGGACAACTCACTATGTTTGCCAATATAGAACCCCTCTCATTTTGCATCTCAACAGCAGGCATTGGGTTTGCTGACCCCTGTTCTGTTTTGCGGATACGTATTTGGAGTTGATTTTATATGAGACAGGAGAAGTGAAGCAAAACAATCTTTTTTTTTCGTCCATTGACATTACTTGTATACTTTCAACCTTTCCTGACGTGGAGGACGTCTTAAACGTCTGATTCACTTTGATTATCTTCTCTTTAAAGGACAACCGACATCAGTTTTTTGTTTTCTAACTGACATCAGAAAAACGTTTTATAGCATCTAAAATACCCAAAACACACAGTATGATATTTTTATTCAAATGCAAAACACCAATGAAAATGACTTAAAGTGTCCAAAATCTGCTACAATATGTTGGTTTTTTTTTCGGTCAGGGGCGTTCCTTCAGGGACATCACGTACGGACTCTTCACCAACTCAAAAACAAAACTTCCTGAATAGTCAGCGCGAGTCGTAAAACGTAAAATATAGCTATATGCGGTGGAATCTTTGTAAAATACGCTCAATAGAAGTCATTTGAAGCCATTTTCCCTTACATTTTGTGTCAACAGCGCCATCTAAAGGAAATCAGTGACTGCAAAGTAGTGGTTGATGAGAGTGTAGCCATACAGCAGAGGTTGGTGGTGTGTGGGATGACGCTGGCAGTGAGGAAGATGAAGAAACCAAAGGCTGAAGTGAGGACAAAATGGTGGACATTGAAAAAGGAAGAGTGTTGCGTGACATTTAGGAAGGAGATAAGACAAGCACTGGGTGGGCAAGAGGTCGTTCCAGATGACTGGCAAACTACAGCGAACATAATCAGAGACACAGGTCAGAAAGTATTTGGTGTTTCGAGTGGGAGAAAGGTAGATAAGGAGACTTGGTGTTGGAATGGGGAGGTGCAGGAGTGTATACAGAGAAAGAGGTTAGCAAAGAAGAAGTGGGGTGGGACACTGAGAGGATGGACGAGAGTAGACAGCAGTACAAGGAGATGCAGCGCACGGTTAAGGTAAAGGTGGCAAAGGCCAAACAAGAGGCTGATGATGACTTGTATGCTCGGCTGGACAGCAAGGAAGGCGAGACTGATCTTTACAGGCTGGCGAGACAGAGAGACAAAGATGGTAAGGACCAGCAGCAGGTTCGAGTGATTAAGGATAGAGATGGCAATGTATTAACATGTGCCAGTAGTGTGATGACGAGATGGAAAGAGTACTTTGAAAAATTGATGAATGAGGAAAATGAGAAGGAACACAGAGTAGAAGACGTGACTGTTGTGGACCAAGACGTAGCAAACATTAGCAAGGATGAAGTGAGGAGGGCGCTGAAGAGGATGAAGGGGGGGGGGGGGGGGGGGGGGCACTCGAGCCCGATGATTTACCAATCAAGGTATGGAAGTGTCTTGGAGAGGTGGCGGTGGTGTTCCTGACTGAGTTATTCAACAAGATCTTAGATAGTGAACAGATGCCTGAAGAATTGAGACAAAGTGTACTCGTGCCCATTTTTAAGAACAAAGGAGGTGTGCAGAGTTGTACTAACTACAAAGGAATAAAGTTGATGAGCCATACAATGAAACTCTGGGAAAGGGTAGTTGAAGCAAGACTAGGAGCAGAAGTGAACATTTCTGAGCAGCAGGATGGCTTCATGCCAAAAAAAGTATGACGGCTGCAGTGTTTGCTTTAAGAATGCTGATAGAGACGTACAGAGAAGGTCAGAAGGAATTGCATTGTGTTTTTGGATTGGATTGGATTGGATTGGATTGGATTGGATTGGATTGGATTGGATTGGATTGGATATGCCTTTATTCGTCTCACAGTGGAGAAATTTACATTTCACAGCAGTAAAGTGATGAAAGGAATGAAAGTAGAAAAACAAAATACATGAGCTGCTGGAAAGGCAGCCACTCTTGCGGCGCCGTCTTGAAGTCAAAATAATAAAAAAAAACAAAAAAAAAAACTAAATAACAAATAATATGACAGCATAGAGACAATATGACAAAACAAAGACACAGAGAGACATTCATTCTTCAGGACTTGCTGTACCCTCTTTGTGATGACATGAAGCAGTTCTAGATCAAAGAGGAGAGGATCAAAGCGTCTTTCCACCAGTGGATCAGGGACATCATGGTGGAATGTGCACGTCGACTAATAGCTAAATGTTGAAAGCAAACACGCAGCTGTAGCATCCATTGACGAAAAGAGATTGTCTCACATCTCCTGTTCCACATAAATCTGCTTCAATTCCAAGCCGCAACAGCTCCACATACTCATCGGCGGTCTGCGCTGACGCTCCTTTCTTCTTATCGCGGGTTCCTCAAGCCATGCATCCATCCAGCCGCAGACTGCCAACAGCACTGACCTTCCACTGAACAAAGCGGGGCTGTGAAGATGCTGCCCATTACATGTGCAAAAAAGCACAATGGCCCCTTTGGTGTCCAGCGATGCTGAAAAACAATCTGTATCCGTTCCACCCAATGCACAACAACACAAAGTTTGTAGATCTGGAGAAAGCGTACGACAGGGTGCCCGGAGACTCATGACTGTAAGACAGTTGTGAGGTGTGCTATCGGTGTGACTGAGGAATTCAAGGTGGAGGTGGGACTCCACCAGGGGTCAGCCCTGAGCCACTTCTTATTTGCTATGGTGATGGACAGGCTGACAGACGATGTTAGACAAGAATCTCCTTGTACCATGATGTTTGCAGATGACATTGTGATCTGTAGCGAGAACGGGGAACAGGTGGCAGAGAAACTAGAGATGTGGAGATATGCCCTGGAAAGGAGAGGAATGAAGATCAGTCGCAGCAAGACGGAGTATATGTGTGTGAATGAGAAGGATCCCAGTGCAAGAGTGATGCTACAGGGAAAAGAGATAAAGAAGGTGGAGGATTTTAAGTACTTGGGGTCAACTGTCCAGAGCAATGGAGAGTGTGGAAAAGAGATGAAGAAGCATGACCACGCAGGCTGGAGCGGCTGGAGAAAAATTTCAGGTGTGATGTGTGATAGGAGGGTTTCAGCTAGGATGAAAGGAAACGTGTATAAAACAGTGGTGAGACCAGCCATGATGTTTGGACTGGAGACGGTGCCACTGAAGAAAAGACAGGAAGCAGAGCTGGAGGTAGCAGAGCTGAAGATGTTGAGATTTTCTTTGGGAGTGACCAGGTTGGATAGGATCAGGAATGAGTACATTAGAGGGACAACTCATATTAGAGGCTTTGGAGAGAAAGTCAGAGAAGCCAGACTGAGATGGTTTGGACATGTCCAGAGGAGAGAGACCGACTATATCGGGAGAAGGATGCTGAATCTTGAACTGCCAGGCAGGAGACCGAGAGGAAGACCGAAGAGGAGGTTTGTGGATGTGGTCAAAGAGGAGATGAAGGTAGCTGGTGTGAGAGAAGAGGATGCACAAAACCGGGAAAGATGGAGGACAATGATTCGCTGTGGCGACCCCTGAAGGGAAAAGCCGAAAGGAAAAAAAGAAGATTTGAATGAGTGACTTTTTATGACTTTGTCACCTCAGCATCGCTTTGCTTTGCATCATCGTATTTTCAAGACCATTACATTCTTTTTAAATCTGTTCACATTGTTTCTCAGATCTATCAATTCCTTTGTTGCCTGTCCATGATGGCCACTCTCAACACTTCTCATTGCAGCCTCCTACCTCTTACAGCTCACATATTGCAGTAGTAAGCAGACTGAATGGGGTACCACCGTGCTGGAGGAGCAAGCAACAACCACCCAATGGCAAAAAGATACCTCGCGCCAATCGCAGATGCTGACATAATAGCTCCTCCACATTCCGCTCGCTTGATTTCAAGCCCCACCCGCTCCTTTTCATTAGCAAGTCAGTCCATGTCTCTGTGTTATTTAAAACCAGCTATTCCAACACCTCTCGCACTGCCACGGTGTTGCATCTTTTTGCCTCTTCGCATGAGTGTGAGTGTGCGCGGGAACGAGTGAGGGTGCACAGAAATCTCAAGCAGCGAGTGAGAAGAGAGAGCAAGAGAGTCGGGAGAGAGACGCAGGGGAAAGGCTGAAAGCATTTGAGACGGGCAAGGAACGGGAGTGTGAATACCAGCTATGAAATCCATCCAGGCTTTTTGTATGCTGCTTCTCTTTCCAGCTTTGTGTCTCAACACCAGGTAGGCACAGAATGATGTTTCCACTCAACCAGTTTCAGTCATTGAAACAAACGAAACGAGGAGACCACGCGTCTGTACTGTAAAGCCCTGTCCTGCACTCTCAAATGTAAATTCTAAAATTGTCCTGGCTAGGGACTCGCTGTACTTGGCACGTTACTTCAAGAAAATGAAGGACTTAAAGGAATGAAGGAAGAGATAATCTGTTTAACTGGGCTATTATCTTCCTCAGTTCTAGATCGGCGTAGAGACAGTTGTCCCATTGTGTGTGATTCCCTGAGTGCGATGACTGTCGGGAGGTGGTTGAGGTGGTGGGGGGTGACCATGGTGGTTTTTGAGACTTTTGCTGCATACCGCTTTACAAGAGAGCTAGTTGAAATCAAGTGAAAAGAAAGGATGTGTGTACCTGAGCGAATGTGTGATTTTGTTTGCGTGTTTGTGCGCCCGTGCGTGGGTTTGTGGATCTGCGTGCGTGTGTGTGTGTGATTGTGTGCGTGTACGTGTGTGCGTGGATGTGTGTGCGAGATTTAGGCGCTGCAATTTCAAGGAAGAGTAACGGAAAGAAGAATGATGTATGAATGGGACAGTGTTGATCACATTGAAGCGTAAAAAAATCCTTTCCGTTCATTACTTGTACTGTCTCTCAACAAGGAGGGGAATCAGTGAGGGGAATCAGTGCTTTCAAAATACCTTGCTTGGAGATATAAGTGCAGAGAAGCACACATAACAAACATAATAATAGTTATCGTAATGATAATAATAATGAGAAGAAAAAAATACTTTTTTTCTGCTACGGAGTGTCTTGAGCAGTTTTGTGCTGGGTTCCTATGTTCTCTGGGAACTAAGGGAATTGCACATCTAAAAATACAGTTTTTTTGTGTATGCAAATGAGGCCAATAGCAACCTTCAGATATGAAAGATTTTTTTCCCCCTTTAGCAAAGTAAGATTATTAGCTCCACAACATACCTCAATATCACAAAGGAAAAAAAAGTAATGATGCATGACTTGTATTTCTCCAGGCTATATTAAAGTATAGAAATCAGCAAATATGTACTCTTAATATGTAATTAGACAACTAGGATAACTATAGGATGTTAACCCTCAGCCAAATAGCATATAACTTCTTTGTCCCATCTTTGTAATTCCTTTATTGTGATCTTGCTCAAAACAATTGATCATTTTGAACTTAACTCATTTACTGCCAGACGATGTTTTCACTTCAGACCCAGGGTTTTTGTCATTGTCACTCAAATTCCAGGACCCACAGAATATTGAGTTTTAGGACTATGTAAGAAAACTTAGACTCTCTTCTTTCATTAGACAAAAATATAATTAATTCCGAAATTATATGAGTCTGGAGTTATCTGAGCTTGAAATGAGGGTGGTTGTCCAAAATACAATGCATTACATACATATGTATTGTATAGGCATACCACATGCCTTTTTCTTTTATACTTGCACTATGTACATTTTTTATGAATCAATTGTAATAATAATAATAATAATAATAATAATAATAATAATAATAATAATAATAATAATAATAATAATACATTTCATTTTAAGTGCCTTTAATAGCTCTCAAGGACACTTTACAGTCACAGACACATAAAATACAGTTATAAATAGACACAAGAGAAAGAGCTACACAAAAAAATGTGATATTAAATAGTATACAGTCGTCAGTCGTCTGACATTTTTTTTATTATGATTAGAATATCTTGGTTTTTATCCTTCACCCCCCACCCCCATCTCCTTTCAAATTGCTGCTGTGGACTGCACATTTCCCCATTGTGGGACGATTAAAGGCTTTCAAATTCTGATTCTGACATTGATTTATATTGCACTTTAACGACAGATGAAGCTGTAAAAAAAAAATTAGTTTTTTTTTTCCTTTCCTTTCTTTCCTTTCCTCTTCCTTTCATAAATTTGCCTCTGTGTTACTTCCGGGTAGAGTGAACGCTGGCGCGAATGGCTGCCGCTGCTCACCCGGACAAAAAAAAAAAATATGTGACTGGAAAGTGTCCTTTTGAAAGGCTTATAAATTAAATGTATTATTATTATTATAATAACATGGAAAAAAGGGAAATGTTTCCCCCTCGTTTCCCTTGAAGGGAAAAACATTGCCAAAGGTCTTACCAGCGCAAGAAAAACCAATTGCACGCTACGTCATATTTCCAATTCCCGAATAAATTTGGGAATGGCAGTGAATGAGGTAACAATGTATTCAATTGGAGCGTACTTTATATATGTTATGTTCAGAAAAGAAAAAAAAAAAAAGAACGTTTTAAGATGGAAGTTGTATTTCACTGACAATGGAGGCAATGGGGATATCCCAGATCTGTCAAAAAGTGGCCATGACCAGATAAGATGCATTTATCCGTCCGGTTTTTGAACTGATTTGCAGGAGAGCTTGAGCCTATCCCAGCTGACTTCAGGCAGTGGGCGAGTTATCCCCTTAACTGATTGCGCACAAAAACAACCATTCACACTCATAATCATACCAGAGGACACAGGCATTTCCAGCTCCAGGCTTGGAGGGCCGTCGTCCTTCCTGTTTTCTAACCTCCTGACTACAACACACCTGATTACATTGAGCAGCTCATCAGCCACCTCTGAAGCAGCATCAAAGGACAACCGACACAATTTTTTTTGTTTCCGAACTGACATCAGAAAAACGTTTTATAGCATCTAAAATACCCAAAACACACAGGCTGATATTTTTAGTCAAATAAAAACACCCATAAAAATGACTTAAAGTCTCCCAAAACTATTTCAAAATGATTTGAGAAAGTTTCATTTTCAGAAGGTCCCGCCCCCTTGTTCGTGACGTCACGCGAAGATGTCTTGCCTTGCTCGAGAATCAAAACAATGGCTTCAGATTCGGAGAAGATGCTTTCTTGTTACTCATCCATTTATGGATATGATTCATATAGTTCTGAAGTGGAAAGCATAAATGTTTGCAATCGATGAAAGAAGTTCTTCCGGGTCATTTTGAGGTGTCAGGACGGATGTGAAGCTCCGAGAACATGCAGAAGATGGCACCCAAGCTCCGTTGGAAATGGGCTGATTTGTCTGCTGGGAATTTGTGTCAGCGAATATCAAATAGTTGTCTTGCAGTGACATGCAATAAGGGGAGTCAGGTGAGGCCATGCCTCACCTGTCATCATGGAAATATCAAATGACAAAATTAATTAAACTGTTATATTTATTTAGTGATTTGTACTTTAACGTTATTTTCATTTAACTTCACCATTTTTGGATTTTTTTTCAATTTTTTTCAAAATTGTTTAATTTGTACTACAGTGTTTATTTTATTTTATTTTATTTTTTTATCAAAACTGAGTGTATAGGTGAGGCACACAGTTCTCCTGCCTCATGACAGGGGGCGCTGGTGATTACAGATTATTTTTGCGACTCCTCGGCTGCAGAATAATAGAATTAGTGACAGCAAACTACAGTAAACAGTTAGCAAGTTAAGTGCAACCATCCAGTCATTTTTTTCGTGTTGCTTGGCCTTATTTTCAGAATGGTGGATTACATATCTAAATTGAAAGAATTTTCTAAACTGGACTTTCAATCGAAGCAGGAGATAATAATTAAAGGAAGACCAACACCGGACTGTGTAGCTCACAAACGGTGAGGGATGAATGTAAATCTCCTGGACAGCTTCTCAGCTTTTTGGCCAAGAAGGATCTCATTGAAACTATTCTTGAAGCAACAAAGTTGCTCCAGATCGTGCTCACTGTTCCAGCTAATACAGCAACAGTCGAGCGGTCATTCTCAGCACAAAAGACTGAAAACATACCGTCGGAACAGGACTGACCAAGGACGAATTTCTTCACTGGCAGTGATCTCCATTGGACAGAGAGACTTGGACTTCATTAATAAGTAAAGGTAACACAATGATAATGTTTTTTTAATATTTTTTTTCTATGTTCCAGTTTGTATACAGTATATAAAGAATGCGGACATGACATTTTAAACAAAACATGTTAACTGTTGCCATTCAAATGGTGAAGTTCATGTTTGTAAATCTGAGTGTGATGACGTCAGTGCCTCACCAGCCATGAACCTCACCGCACGTCACTGTTGTCTTGGTGCATCACACAATGATTCACCATCACATTATTTATGTGTTTTCCATCTAATTTCGCCATCAACACAGATCAACATTAAGTTTTCAGACAAAACAGAGTACCCAAAATGCATTGTATGTCGCTTTCTCGGTCATTGGCGTTCTTGTCGTGACGTGACGTCAGGAATCGTCACCAACTCAAAAACAAGACTTCCTGAATATTCAGCGCGGGTCTTAAAACGTAAAATATAGCTATATGCGGTGGAATCTTAAAATATAAAAATAAAAATATGGTCAGTAGAAGTCATTTGAAGTGATTTTACAAATTATGGACACAACTTGTTTTTCGGAGGCATCGGTTGTCCTTTAAAAAAATCCTGATGATTTCAATCACTTGTGTTGCTCCTGGGACATCTGGACAAAGGTCAAGACAGTGGCCATCGAGGACTGACTTTGGACACCTCTGAGTGTTCAATCTACCGACCACACATGTTTTGGAATGTGGAAGGTACCAACAGTGCCCAGAGAAATCTTACACGGGCATGGTAATTCCACAGATCCATGTAAGGCGGACGTGCTAATCAGTCAACCATCGTGATGTCCTCCAGATGACACTGTACAGTAAATCAATGCCAGTTATGAACATTCTTTTTTAAATCGATCTTGTTGTGAGCTGCTTAGTTGACAAGATGAAATACAAGAACAAGAGCACATCTGCTCAAGTATTGTGAATCTCGATTTTGTGACTCGATATTTTCGACCAGATTTGAGGTAAGTCGCTTCCCCAAGTGAACATTTTTTTTATCGGATGTGTTCATGACAGAATCTTCAAAGGTTTTTCAATCAAAAGTGTTTTGATGCAGTGTAGGTCTTGGAGGTTGTAATTTGAACTAGCATTTGTCTCTGTGAGATGTGTTTTAATTGCTTCATAGTTACATGCATCGAGCCCCACTATTGTATCTGGAAGAAAAGCCCCAAGGAGGAGTTACTGTCATCTGTTTCTCTTGTGGTTATTTCAGGCAAATGTCACGATCAAACTGGGAAAATGACTGCACTGTTGATTCATAACACTTTCATTTCCATTGTGCTTATCATTAGCACTCTGCAGCAGTTGGTGTCATATTCAATCTAATATGTTAATTTATTTTTGCAATGCCCATTCGTGAACTCCAATATTTTGAGGCTATTTTCATATTTCCATATTCATTACCAACTTTGTGCAAGAGTTAGGAATATTTATCATTGACTTAACTACAACTTTTTTCTTTGCATTGTTATATTTATTGAATGCAACTTTAGAATTCATTAATTGCTGGATGAATGAATGAACGAACGAACGAATGAATAAATGCATGAATGAATGAATAAATGAATGAATGAATGAACTAAAGCATATCGTACTGAGATTGCATTTTGGTCAGACGGAGATGGCACTTTTTGCATCCGTACTCAGTTGCTATTCTGGGGGCCCATATTATTTTCCACTACTTATTTTACACTGTAACATTGTACGTTCCTGAAGTTAAGGCGGACGGGAGAAAAACGAATTGTGACCTTGCAGGCTGCTGAGAAAGATAGATAGTGCTCTAATTCACTCTGTTTGATTCACCATAATCACATAAGTGGTCTGTTAGTGAATCCCCTTTGTGCAACATCCACCCAGGTATTTCTGACCTGATATGATGGGTTTACATAATGAATCAATTCTTCTGTTTGATTGCCCTTAATTAAAACAAAAAAAAGATGTCCATGTGACGTGATCATAATCCATACAGTACTGTATGCATGTTAACTAAATAGTACATATCTACTACTTTATGTCCGTATGGGATTGTTAATGCAAACTCCACTTCCAGTGTGTGTTTCATTCCTTTCATCACTTTGCTGCTGTGAAATGTAAATTTCTCCACTGTGAGACTAATAAAGGCAAATCCAAATCCAAATCCAAAACACTTTGACTTAAGTTGAGCGACACCGACCGCAGAACGATTATCGGGTTGTGCGCCATTGCAGAAATCAATTGGTACTTAGTCAGAACATAAGGCTGCATTGACACAAGCCCACTGAGATATGATTGTCCATCCTCAGGTCACAGTTGTGAGGATAAGAATGCACTTCTGCTTCAGGATTTTTTTCTTTACCTGCACATATCAAACAGTCCCACCTTTTTCCACTTTCAAGTATTCGCTTTCAGGGATTCTCTCGAAACATTCTGACAAATTTTCTTGACTCCATCTTTGATGCCTCTTTTTAGAAGAAGCTGCTCTACCTTGCACTATCTCCACTATTTCCATATTGTTTCATTGTTTTATATGACACATGAAAGGGCAAGAGAGTCTTGGATTGATAACTGATTCCAGACATTTATCTGTTACTTTTAAGTGGTTTGTTTTGAAAACTTATGAAATCAAACTGGTGTAGTGTCAATCACTTGAATGTTTAACAAGAAAATTAGTTAAAATTTTTCATATAATGCTTCTCACAAACACAATTTCAGATGGATTGTACAAACAACACACAATGCAATGTTTTGGGTCGTGTCTTGTCTTTGTTTATTTTCTGTGTGTGGTCATTTCAGCATATTTTGTTGGACATAATTCAAGTTTGACCGCACACGTAGTTTTGTCCACCATATCCTTTTGCATGCAAATTGTTGCAGAATGCCTTTCTGCTCTACATGGCAGAGAAAAGACAGGGAGATGTGGTCGAAACATTGTCAGAGGTCAGACAGACACACTACAGATATTCCTGCAAACAAATCATCATAATTGTACATTGTACAATATTTGTTCAGACATCTTGTATGATAGTTGAGACTTAGTAGTTGTTTATGTAATGTATAAGAGTTGTGCCTTGCTAAATAATTGACCTGATTTAGACAATTTTGCAGATACGAGCTGTCAAACGTAGATTTATTTTGCTTTACATTACAAGTATGTATTTGAGATCCGCCTACTTCTCGAAGACAGCTGGCATAGGTTCTGGCGCACCTCCGCCCAATTGAAGGGATAAGCGTATCCAAAAATGAATTAATAAATATCATTATAATTGTTTTACTACACTCTCAAGCAGACATCATTTTCTTTTGTTTGTTTTTTGGACTGCTCAGATCAAATATTCTTTGTAAGACAAAAATATACCCATATCAGTTAATGGGCAAGTTAATGTTGTCAGACCATGAAGTTGTTGTTCCCATATGTAAACCATACTTGGAATTTTGTATGAAGGCTGCCTTGTTTAACAAATTTAGTATTATTGAAGAGTATCTCTTGATCCAGTGCGAAACGTAGAGCAAGTGAGTTTTAGATTAGGTAGTGAAGGGAGGATGACATGCCTGTGAAGGCTGATAGGCTCTGAGCTGTGCATGCCCCTTTTCCCCAACTCTATCTATGCTTTATCATCTGCAATTGTCATTCAAACCTGATTGATATTCAGAATATGACATCGTGGTTTGGGAATTGGAATGCTGCCACCGGTGGGGCATGTGAACAGTCGTGCAGCAGGAGAGATTATTATTTTTTTTTTTTCCGCGCGTGCCGTGTACACCCAACACGCCGGAAAGTGTCGACGAGCTACTGGTTACCTATTGTTGTTCACCTGTCTTTGAGCTTTTAGCTAATTTTGTTTGTATATACTTTTTGTTGATCTTTTAGAGTCCAATCGACATATTTCAGTCTTTTCTCTTATTAATGATTTACATTGATATGTTCAATCAGGATTAAAACATACATCAAAATTATTTTAAATTTTTCCACGCCACATATATTAAAAAAAATCTAAAGGTCAGTGAAGGATAAGCGAGAGTGAGTGTGTACAGACATTGAGAGAAAAGTCACATCTGACTTTATTGATTCATATGAATTTGCTCAGAGAAAGTTCTTTCTTCATTCAGACAAGAGGGTGACACGTTAGCTCGGGGTGTGAACTTTTTTTGGCACGACAAAAAATGTAATTACGCTTCCTCTTCTGCTCTTCTCCTGTCTTTCTAAGAGGCAAACTTAGACAGCCCTGTATTAAGAAGCTTTATTCTTCCCTCATGTTTAGAGATGCTCAAAACGCAGTGTAAATGAAAGGAAACCAACTAATTGAATGGCCCCAATGGGAGCACTGTAATTTAAACTGAGCTATAAATGTCTGAAGGGTTCTTCAAATGAGCCACTTAAAATACCAGAGGTCACACAGGATGAATATTTACTTATTTTATATTCAGGAAAGGTTCAATGTACTTTGCCGTTTCTATTTTCCGTCAAGAAACATCATGTCCGGTTCTGATCAGCAATTCAGGGTTGTTGTTGTTGTGGTTGTTGTTGTTATTGTTGTTTTTTAGTTGTTATTGTTATTGTTGTTTTTTAAGTGCCATTTGATTGTAGTCTGGCTGTTTTGTCTTACTTACTGCTTGCATCTTTGGCCTGAAGTCCTCACAATTTTTAGTGTTGTGGTCTGACGAGCATCAGTTAAACAATTGTAACAATTTGAACCGTGCTACCTTCTTGTGTCTAGTATCAGTAAAAGAATAGAAAACATACAAAACAACATCAAATGGCCTCTCACAGAGAGAGAGAGAGAGAGAGAGAGAGAGAGAGAGAGAGAGAGAGAGAGAGAGATTTCATCATAAAAACAAAATTGGAATTAAAAAAAAAACTAAAGTAAATTATTCTCATTTGGCCTCAGTTTAAACCATTTGCTCATGAATTGCCTCAGTCCTCCTGCATTTGGTGCAAACTGGCTGCACGGCAGATTTAAGCGAGAGTTGTGTTGGGGAAAAAAATAAATATGTTGTTGTTGAAGTCATTCCACTTTTTTTCCACATCTTGCATTGTATTGTGTTTCCTCCCCCTTTTCTGTTTCATGCACAATAATCCCATTCATTGTGCTGCTGACTTGGCTTCCCACCTACAATTCATTACACCCCACCTGAGGAACTTTGATGCAGATCTTTATTGTAAATTCAACCAACGGCTGATTGTCCTGCTTTGGTGCTGTCACTACGCATAGAGTTGTGCTGCCAAAATTCTAGTCGTAATTGGCAGAGACTTAATTGCTCTGTCCCTCTAAACACGGATGCTTGTGTTCTGAGAAATGAGTCATTACTGGAGGCTTTGGCTCTTTGTTTTACACTGTAGTGCAAGATGTATAACCATAATAAACAAAGGCTGCGCACCATCCCTTGTCAGAATGGCAGCGGATATAAACTGACTTGGTTGTTTTCAGTGTACTGTTGCACTGCAGCTTGGAGTCTATTTGTTTTGATGCAAGTGCAGCACACTTGAGTGGTTTGTGGATCTTGTCACATCTGATCAATGCATATGAATGTGAGGCTCAGGGCCTTACAGAGGTTCTTCAATGGGGACGTTGGTCATGGCGTAAGATTTGCGTCAAAGTGTCAGTTTACGGCACACGTTTTCCTCTGCATCTGACAGAGATCCACTGATTGTTGATTCTTATTGATTCTTATTCTTTATTTCAAGGTTCATTTTCAATACAGACCCTAGTGCACCCCTGGGATAAGTACCATCTATTTGGTTTACATATACATAAGTGCATGAAAGCTTTGAAACACTTCAAATTTGATTAAAAGGTTTCTTCAGCCGTCATCTGTACTTCTTTGAAGGTGTCGGACATCCAAGATGCTTCTTCAGTGAACTAAAGTCTGACTTGTAGTATAGGTCCCTGCATAGCAGTGTCCGGCACCGGCATTTCTGGACAGTAGGGATATATATATATAGGGCCTATACTACCAGTCAGACTTTATTTCGCTGAAGAAGCATCTTGGCTAAGAAGTGAAACGTCCGACACCTTCAAAGAAGCACAGATGATGGCTGAAGAAACCTTTTCATCGATGGACCACTACTGTACGACTGAGAGCTTACACAGACGTACTTCAAATTTGAGGGAGTGTAATTGAGAATTGAGTCGTGATTTGACAGTATCCCTCTGCTCAATTTGTCTACGGCTTGTGCTGGAGCCTATCCCAGCATCCATCAAGCGGTACAGCCCTTGACTGATTTTCAGCCAATTACACGGAAGTACGAGGTTAAAAAAACATGGCATTCACTTCTCAGGTTAATTTAGTAGTAAGTTACCTTAGTGCGGGTTTTATAGCTGAGCAACAATAACTTCTTCAATTTGAACATTAACTTATGGATACTATACAGATTTATCCCACCTTCTCCCACCTAAAGTATTTGTGGCTATACGTCACCAACACAGATGAACAATCATTGTCATAAATGAATAAATATATTTTTTAAGAGAAATGAAATGAAATTGGATCACTTCCTGTGCGTGCAGGAACTTTCTCCAGGCAAACGAAGGCGCTACGGCAACCTGGTTTGGAATCACTGTTCTAGAGTTTCCAAATATCCATCACACTGAGAGCAGAGTGGATATTACCTCCTTGTATTATCTTCTTTTTCGCTTGCCTTTCAGCTACAATGATTCTCAACATTTCATCAAGTGAACGGTGTCAACAGACGTGTTTTTCAGGAGCAGCAAGTTTGACATTCATTGCCCTACAGCGTTAACATTCTGTCCTATTGAACGGCTTCTCTGTAATAATGTATGTGGCTCAAGATTCAATTGAGTTATAAATATCACATATTTTGTTTTAGTCCTGATCTTTTTGAATTTTGTTTTGAGTAAGATGTTGCCATCGGCCAAAATCATTCACCAGTTTTGTTCTAGTCTTCTGTCTCTAAACCCATAACTGGTTCACTTTCTGTAGCACCTACTCAGTGAAATCGTCTCCAAAATCATGGGCAACTCGCAAGATGAAGATGTTTCTTTCGGCATTGGCAAAAAAAGGCTTATAAATTATACAGCTCAACACAAACTGATTGGATGATGGAAGGCAAAGCAAGACTTTCTAGGCTGATCTTTTTCATATTTTTTTTTTCGACACCATTTTTTCTTCTCTTCTTCACACCAATAGTCTACTTCGATACTATGTGTCGATGTTTATGTTATTATAAAGACTTTTGCCAAATGAATGCCTGCCTTTTGTTAAAATCCAAGAGGTAATATTCAGAATTAAAATTAATGTGAGCTGATGCAGTCAAAGTAATGTTCCACTTGTGCTAAACGGCACACTTCTGTCATTTCACAATCAATAACCAGCTAAGATACTGTCAATGTGACGACGCTCGAGTTAAAAGGCAGGACTCGAGCGACGGGGGTTTGGCGAAAGGGTAGGACCTGAAATACACGACGTGACAGGCTTGGAACGAGCAAGAGTCTTTACTGAGACATTAATCGAAAATAACAAACAGGGGAGGGTGGAGGAAGATAACTAAACAATAGCAGACCTGGCAGCGTGGAAGTGGTAACGGCAACATCCAAAAATACTCCGACGGAGACGGTAGTGAGCAATAGGCAGATATAGACAGAAGGCACAATCAGTAAATGACAATCAGCTGTGGGAACCCAGGTGAGTGATGATTGGAGGGGCCGTCTCCCGGGGGTGGCGGAGGAGGTGACAGGAGGGGCGGGGCGCGCCCAGGATGGCAACGAAATGTGACAGTCAAATCTTTGGGAAGTCAGACATTTGAGTTTGTTCCTCGTGGAGGACTGCTTTTTGGGGGACTGCTATGCTAATTTAATCATAATTTGATGCATGGCACTAAATTAAGCAATTTGAGAAACTGAGCTTTTATGTTTGTTGCGAGGAGCAATTAAATGACCGCCTAAGGCTGACTCTTGGAGGGCAAGTCAACAAAAAGAGAGTTACTCACCTGTTTAATTTACACTTTGCTTCCCACTCAAACCAGATACAAATACAGCCTGTGCTAATTATTCTCATACAAAACTGGGCCCATGTTTGTTTGTTTTTTATTTTTATTTTTTATTTTTTTGCCACCAGTTCTGAATGTATTGTGCAGTCTAGCACTCATGCTCATTTTTTCAGGAACCAAACTAAAGCTTTGGTTTCATGAAGCCCATCTCAACCTGACTCCTCAAAGGCATCTGGTTGGTTTCTCCTATTTTTGATCAGATAATTTTCTGAACATATTCCAGTGTCAGAATCCATCTTGGATGACAATTTGTAGTTCTGTGGCTCTGTTTATTCAGTGTTTTACCAAGAAAACTGAAAAGACAACCGACGTCTGCGGACAAGTTGTGTCCATAATTTGTAAAATGGCTTCAAATTACTTCTACTGAGCATATTTTACAAAGATTCCACCGCATATAGCTATATTTTACCTTTTAAGACTTGCACTGAATATTCCAGAAGTCTTGTTTTTGAGTTGGTGACGAGTCCTCACGTTACGTCACTGAAGCAACGCCCCTGACCGAAAAAAGGACACATTGTAGCAGTCCTTCCATCACGTGCATTTTGCTGTACTTGTTTGGTGTTCGTGTTACACCAAAAATAGGCAGAAGAGGGCGACAAAGCTTTGTCGCCATTTTCTGCCTCTTTTTGGTGATACATTTCCCGCCCCCAAGATACCTCAAAATGTCACGGAATAAATTCTTTAATCGATTTCAAACATATATGCATTCCTCTTCAGAACTATTTGAATCATATTCATAACTGGATGAGTAACACGAAGGCTTATTCTCCGAATCTGAAGCCATTATTTTGATTCTCCACCAAGGCAAGATGTCTTGGGGTGACACCACGAACATGTTGACGGGACCTTCTGAAACTGGCCACTTCCGGGTTCATTTTTTTGCAGATTTTGGACACTTTAAGTAATTTTTATTGGTGTTTTCCATTTGACTAAAAATATCATACTGCGTGTTTTGGGTATTTTACATGCTATCAAACGTTTTTCTGATGTCAGTTAGGAAACAAAAAAGTGACGTCGGTTGTCCTTTAAGTACATTACCCACCAAGGAGATAATTTTCCATTCAGTCCTTTTCATTTAGAACAATGGAACTCTTTACCCCTCATGGTTTGACAATATGTTTCAAGTGACGTGATGCATTCAAGATCACTTCTAAATTGAAATATATGCACTTAATACAAGGCTTTTGTGAAAGGAACGGATACATGCACAGAGTTTTGAGGCACTTAGAGAAGAATGACAATATTTATTTTGAAACAATAGTTAATTGGATGCTTATTGGCTCACATTTTCACCATGCTATTGTTTTCATTTTGTTTTTGTGCCCTTTTTTTTCTTTTTATAATTAGATTGCCGACTCTTCAACATACTAATACACTAAGATGAAAACAGTAAATGTAGCACTGTGGGCAGCTTACCGACACATTTCTGACCTGCAGACAGAATTCTGGGAATAAAGATTCACGTATGAAAAGTGTATTGTCACTTGCCCATCAATCTCCGGCATCATTTGGCACCAAATGGCACCCAGTATGCAGTTCATCTTGCTGATTGCATACTCCTGATTAAACTGTCATTCCCAGCTTTTATTTTGTATTTCAGCAATGACGAGGGCTCAAAGAGATGTCCTACCCACAGAATGCAAGCCTGCTTTGTGTGGGTGTGTATGCACTGTATGTGCATAGAACGTCACTGTTCAATTCACACAAGGTAGCTTGAGAGTGTTTCATGACCAAAGTCCACCACTGTTGGTTACCTGTCTATCAGATGTCTTGCTTGGCTGAGCTCCCCATAGAGATGGTGTTGACAAAATGACGGCTGAGAGCAGTCGACGGTGAATATCAATATGGCTCAAAAACATTATTTCCCCTCAAACGTCCGAGCATCCACACACCGAAAATTAAAACACATAAACTGTGGAAAACAAAACACTACGAATGACAAATTTCACTTGCGCAAAACTTAGAGGGTAAAACTCATGCTCGTCATCATACAATTTGAGGTCTCATCCACATGAAATGTTCTCCCACCAAGGGTGTAATTACATGGTCATTGCAAATTATGCGAATCGTATTTCAAAATGCTTTTTGGTTTCATATCCATTTGATGGTGTGAAGAGGTGATGGGTTAATGCAGATCTACATGTTCATTCTTGCTTTCCTGGAGCTTGCTTTTTTATCTGCTCATAGGGCCGCTGTTGAAGATTGTTTGGATCTGGGTAGTCGGGAAGAATACCGTCACTCCACTGCGGCAAATATCAGTCAGTCATGGTCCCTTGGACTTGCCATCAATTTTCTCCCCATTTCAGTGCCAGTAGAAGCATTCAAATGTTTCTACAATCTTATAGTTTGCCCTTAAACTGGCCCCCTTTTGTGATGGTGAGGTGAGGAAACACCCACGGAGGTGGTCCTTTCACAAAGACCACAAAGAATGGCACACATTTTTATGTTAAAACGAGCAATTTGACTTGCACCAAATACGTGCAACTTCAGTGTCAGAGTTATAGCAAACATCCACGGTTGCATGTTTTCACAAATTACCATTTGATGACAGGTGTTTGGATTACCACCGATTTAATGAGCTTTGTGAAATTCTCTGGAGGATGAATGCGGGGTTTGAGAATTACTGACTTCCAGGATATTGTTTAGGACGGCAATGGAATATTTTTGCTGTAAACCCATTAAAATGTGTGTACTGATGCAAATAGACACAGCAGCAGAGTACAAAATGGGAATAATCTCGGTAGTCTGTCATCCTGATTCCATGTACAACTGGGGGGAAAACAGAAGGTTAAGAAGGCACCCAAGGTAGTGAATGTTGTGACCACTGAGCACAAAACTGATTTTGTTGGTAACGGTTGTAGTTTTTTTTCACCTTCTTACATTTTAGTCAAAGGCAAAGCATGCATTCAATGCATTTTCTTGGATATTCACACACACACACACACACACACACACACACACACACACACACACACACACACACACACACACACACACACACACACACACACACACACACACACACACACACACACACACACACACACACACACACACACAGACAGACTCATAATGCAAACTACAATAAACAGAAGCAATGTGCACATTCATTCATTGACAAACAAAACCAAGCAGACTTCAAAGCATGCATTACGGTGGTAACTATTGTGATTCATCTGTGACCTGTTCGATTATTTTTCCAACATAACTGAAACTAGAAATTATGTCCATAAATAATGCAAAGAAGCAATTTTCACAGATTTTTTTAGCATTGAGCACGGCGAATGGAACCATGTGTGACACTAATAGTTTGGTAAGAAGTGGAACATTGATTTTACTGTGGAAATTACTGGGTCCTTTTTAAATGTGGACATACAATAAATGTAATCATAAATAATCAAATTTAATCTGGATTGGTTAATGTGGGACCGCCCAGCAGTCTAGTGGTTTGCACGTCAACATCAGAGTGCACAGGAACCGCCTTCAATTCCATCTTTGGCCTTCCTAAGTAGAGTTTGCATATTCTTCTCGGGCCTGCGTGGGTTTCCTCCAGGTACTTCGGTTTCCTCCCATATTCCGAAAATATGCATGGCACATGCTAAATTGTCTCGAGGTGTGAGTGCGAGCGTAGATGGTTGTTTGTCTGTAGTTGCCCTGATATTGGCTGGCAACCAGTTCAGGGCGTCCCTGCCCGAAGACAGTGGAGATAGGCTCCAGCTCTTCCACAACCCTTATGAGGATAAAGCGGATTGAAAAATGAATGGATGATTTATCTGGCTCTAACTTTTTTTCTTCATGTTTCGTTTTATGTTCGAAATACTTTTTATGCTTGTTGCTGAATAGTTTAGGAAAAGGGAATTTATGAAGCCTTTTTTTAAGCAGTTGATGAAAATGTGCCAAAGCAGTAACATTGCAGAAGCATCAGAGAAAATTAGCCTTAAATTACAACTAGGCTACAACTTGGTAGTCAAACGATTATTTAGTTTCACATGACTTCCGTTGCTGTCGATTTTACCAAATATCCTCCAATGGTTGAATCATGAAAACAAATGCAGAGATATTCCCAAGTAAATCACAAATATTTAATCATCAGAAATGTGATTGTTGTCTTTACTAGACGTGGTTTATATGTCTTGGGTTCATATGCAGTTGCTCTTTCACAAGAAATACTTTTCTATTAAGTCTTCTAATTTACTGAGTTCTCCAATTCTGAACAATGCCCGGCCACGTTAACACAGCTATACAGTGAGAAGCCTCCGTTTCCTTATTTGCACCAACAAGCATATATTACCGTCCCTCACACATTCCATTAGCAGCCACTGGCAACAGTGAGATCAACTTGCTTAAAAGCTTTGTATACAAAGGGTATTTATATGGCGCTACACATTTCCAGAAGCATTTCCAAGAGCATGAAACCAATGTTAATCCGTTTAGGTTGGAAGTCATATTTGATAATTAGTACAATTTCAGTAATGGGATTCTGCTTGCTACAATTTCGAGTGCTATATTTGAAGGAACCTAAATTAGTTGTGTAACACATTACGCAAGCTCGATAGGCTCATGGGATGTGCATTCGATACTAAGGGAGCCCCACAATTTGCTGCATAATAATAATAATAATAATAATAATAATAATAATAATAATAATAATAAGAAGAAGAAGAAGAAGAAGAAGAAGAAGAAGAAGAAGAAGAAGAAGAAGAAGAAGAAGAAGAATGATCATAATAATAATGATGTAATAATGTCATTTTATAAAAACTAAATGATGGATGATTTACTTTGTATTTTTCAGTCGGAGAGGTAAACGCAATTCCATTTTAATAATTACTAAAATCTTTCTCAGGTCAGTTGAGACTTTAAAGGATATGCCTCATTGTAAGTCTGTGTTAACATTGAAAAAAACATTGTGAGAGAGGTCTCCGATAATTTCAGGTCAATACCCATAGCGGGCGACTCTCGACCTTTTGTCGGGGTTGTGAAAGGTGAGGAGATAGTGACAAACTTAAGTGCTATGGGGATCGTTTTCACTGCAACCTGTAACCTTTTTCATGCCTTTTTCAATAAGTCCATTTTCAATCTTGAATTTTAGTCAGAATAAAATATGTACCATGAACGTTTTAACTTTGTACTTTCCTGAATGGGTTTAAGAATAACTGCAACAGAGACTGCAACAGAATTATTAAGAGCAATCTTGTACTGTGTAATATTGTTGGTTAAAGTGACACTGTAAAAGGCCTAATTGGGGCGCTTATTTTAGAGTTCTGTGCTTTTAAATTATGTCTACCCTACAAATCACCAATTCATAATATGGCTTCTTTTTTTGACAGTTCTAACCAAATTGAGGAATGCTGACATTTGGGGCAAACACAGCGACCTCAAACTTGTGTCAGTGGCAGTGGACGACCCCATTTCTCCAAAGTCATACGTCTGTGTCTGTCTCCACTTTGTCTTTTAGTTTTACGTAATGTAAAAATGTACAGCTATTTGTGGTGAAAATTGCTTGAGAACAGTGTACACTCCAAGCTGATTGCGTGCTCAATCGCACACTGCTCCCACACTCACCCCGAAAATTTATGCCGCACATTAAAAAAAGAAAATAAAAATCTAACCTTCGCTGCATTTACACTTAGCATTTTCATATTCGCCTGTTATTTGGCACACATGGTTCACAGAGTGTAAAAAAGAAAAATGCAGCAATTGAAAAGACTGAAATGTAAGGTGTGACACATTGTGTGACGGAGCGGCTCCATCAATCATGACTGGGCAACAACACAAGGCTAAGGAAATGCTGGCACCCACCACTTTTCTACACTCAGTTTGTTTGCACTACAAACGGGTCACCACAACATTTCAGTGTGGATTAAAGTTACAGTTGCGTGTTGGGGTCAACGGTCACATTGTATCACCTGACGATCGTATTGTGTGCAACTCTGAAACACATGGTGCGTACACCACAGTAATTGCCACCAGAGCAGAATGCTGCATGCACCATCTCGTGATCGGTCAATTTGGTCACATGCTGTGATGACATGCTCATCTTTCCTAGCTATGTTCCTCAGTATCAATTCATTGACTTTCATTCAGGGGCCACAATTGCCACATAGGCCATCAATATTGCAAAGCGTCAACTTCTCCATCCATCCATCGAAATAACCATTATCGAATCTGCTAATAGTCACGAGGGTCGCTGGCGTGTTGCAGCACATTCCAGCTTTCTTTTGGCAGCAGGCAAAACACATCGGCGAGAAACTCCCGCCGATGGTCATTTTTTAAAGAAAGACTTTGCCTGAAGAGACATTTCCAGCAGGCGTCATTATTAAGAAGACGAAAAGGGCTGGATGTTACGCCACAGTTTGCCAATGGATTGTGGATGCTTGGGGTAACGTGTCTGCTGGCACGGTGGTTCGAACTTTCGGAAAAGCCGGCATAATTTCCGAGGAGCCGCACAGCACAGAAAGTGACTGACCGCGAGGAAAGCGAACCTGCCACGTTGGTTTAGCGCAGCTGTTCAATTCTGAGACAGAGAATGAGGACTTTGATGGGTTTGATTACAGACTGTTACCGGTAATGTGCTTGTTTTTACCATGCCGGCGCCTATTGAGTGATGATTACAAAATGTTCTTACTTTGTAATTAATAAATAAAGCACGACCAAACTCAGTTTTGCTCCCGATCTGTTTTTCTAAATACGCACACTTGTATGCCTGTGTGTTGTTGTGAGGCGGTCGTACGTGTAGCAGTAGAGGATATGTACCGGTACATAAAACTTGCGTCCTTTCATCCGGTGCGCCCAATGTCTATGTTAAATACAGACATTGCACACATAAATGAGACTGCTCCTTTTCACACGGTGCGCCCTTTGGTCGTGAAAATACGGTAATCTTAATCTAATTAATTATGTTTCTGTGAATAATGACTATTAGAACTTTAACATTAACAAGCATAAGAAGCATAAGAAGTCATTTAACAAGCAGAAGAAGACAGTTTTATTTGGTACGTTCATGTCAAGCGATTTTCCTGAAATAAATGGGCGAACGCTGTATGTTTACTAAAGATTGTCCGCTAGGAAAAACGCATATACATGACTGTCTATGATGGATGAAATAACACAATAGTAAGTGACCAGGAACCAAGCACAATGCCGCCTTTGTGAATGGACAATCGTCACATTATTTAATACCATGTTTTAGTGTTACTACAGTGACCAAATTACCCCATAAAGTAGAAACCATATTTAACAGGAATCCATAATATCCATGACCTTGCAGTAAAAAGAAATAACTCTGCTGCTTCCTTTCCGAGTACTGTAACAACAACAACAACAAAAGTACAGTGCCGTCGTCGATAGAGATGTCTAAAAGATTACATCGCGACTTTCTGTCGCTCTGCACGAAGCATGAGATGCATTTTTCTCCAAGGCACCTGAATGAGCATCACGTCTCCGACGCCATGTTGATACATTCTCATTTCCTGGGACATTTCCACTAATTGGCATTTCCCATTACGGAGATGGGATGTCTGACAGTCCTCCTGTTCCCATGACAATAGCAGGAGACCTGCAAGCAAGTACCCCGTGAGTAAACACCTTGCAGGTGGATGTATTTTTATTTGATTAACTTTTGTAAATCTGTGTTAAAATTTTCTGCTTTGTACACAGTACACTATCATTTACATACACTCATACTCATGTGTACAATAAACAAAAGGAATAGTTGATTGTATATACCTATCAATAAATTACTATTTCAAAAGGAAAAGTTGATTGTATATAACTATCTATAAATTACTAATTCTATGACTGATATAGCTCTTATGGAAATGGCAATATATCAGACCGAAACCTTCATTACATTATCACTTCATGTTTTATGGGCTCTATGCACAGACCAATTCCACTTTAGCGGTGAAGAATTTTCTGCTTTGTATACAGTACATGATCATTTACATACATTCAGTGAGTCTGTCGGACGTTTCGCTTCTTATCCAAGATGCTTGTTCAGCGAACTAAAGTCTTACTGGTAGTATCGGCCCTAATATATATATATATATATATATATATATATATATATATATATATATATATATATATATATATATATATATATATATATATATATATATATATATATATATATATATATATATATATATATATATAATCCTCGTCTCACCCACCATGGATGGTGTCTGTCCCCATTTCAGCTCGGGTCCTCTACCAGAGGCCAGGAAGCTTGAGGGTTCTGCGCAGTATCCGTGCTGTTCCCAGCACTGCGCTTTTCTGGACCGAGATATCCGATGTTGTTCCCGGGATCTGTTGCAACCACTCGTCGAGTTTGGGGGTCACTGCCCCAAGTGCTCCGACCACCACAGGCACGACTGTCACCTTTACCTTCCAGGCTCTCTCCAGCTCCTCTCTGAGCCCTTGGTATTTCTCGATTTTCTCATGTTCCTTCTTTCTGATGTTCCCATCACTCGGGACCGCTACATCCACGACAACGGCTTTCCTTTCCCCTTTATCTATGACCACGATATCTGGTTGGTTGGCCATTACCATCTTGTCAGTCTGTATCTGGAAGTCCCACAGGATTTTTGCTCGGTCATTCTCCACCACCTTGGGAGGTGTTTCCCATTTTGACCTTGGGGTTTCCAGTCCATACTCCGCACAGATGTTTCGGTAGACTATGCCAGCCACCTGGTTATGGCGCTCCATGTAGGCTTTCCCTGCCAGCATCTTACACCCTGCAGTTACGTGTTGGATTGTCTCAGGTGCCTCTTTGCACAACCTACACCTTGGGTCTTGTCTGGTGTGGTATATCCCTGCCTCTATGGCTCTGGTGTTCAGGGCCTGCTCTTGGGCAGCCAGGATGAGTGTCTCTGTGCTGTCCTTTAGGCCAGCCCTCTCTAGCCACTGATAGGACTTCTTGAGATCAGCCACTTCTGCTATGGTTCGGTGGTACATCCCGTGTAAGGGCTTTTCCTCCCATGATTGTCCCTCTTCCAGCACCTCATCCTCTGTTCCCCATTGACTGAGACATTCTCTGAGTACATCATCCGTTGGAGCCTTCTCTTTGATGTATTCATGGAGCTTGGATGTTTCATCCTGGACAGTGGCTCTCACACTCACTAGTCCCCGGCCTCCTTCCTTACGGCTTGTGTACAGTCTCAGGGTGCTGGACTTGGGATGGAACCCTCCGTGCATGGTGAGGAGTTTTCGGGTCTTAACATCCGTGGTCTGAATCTCTTCCTTTGGCCACCTTATTATTCCTGCAGGGTATCTGATCACTGGCAGGGCATAGCTGTTTATTGCCCGGGTCTTGTTCTTGCCATTGAGCTGGCTTCTGAGGACTTGCCTCACCCGCTGGAGGTATTTGGTCATAGCCGCTTTCCTTGTTGCTAATTCGAGGTTGCCATTGGCCTGTGGTATACCGAGGTACTTGTAGCTGTTTTCAATGTCTGCTATTGTTCCTTCAGTGAGTGAGACCCCTTCAGTGTGGACTACCTTGCCCCTCTTAGTCACCATCCGACTACATTTCTCCAGCCCGAATGACATTCCGATATCACTGCTGTAGATCCTGGTTGTGTGTATCAGGGAGTCTATGTCCCTTTCGCTCTTAGCATACAGCTTGATGTCATCCATGTAGAGGAGGTGACTGATCGTAGCTCCATTTCTGAGGCGGTATCCATAGCCTGTCTTGGCGATTATCTGGCTGAGGGGGTTCAGTCCTATGCAGAACAGCAGTGGGGAGAGTGCATCACCTTGGTATATGCCACATTTGATGGACACTTGCGTTAGTGGCTTGCCATTGGCTTCAAGTGTGGTTTTCCACATCCTCATCGAGTTTGCAACGAAGGCTCTCAGGGTCCTGTTGACCTTATACAACTCCAAGCATTCATTGATCCATGTGTGTGGCATCGAGTCATATGCTTTCTTGTAATCAATCCAGGCTGTGCACAGGTTGGTATGTCGGGACCTGCAGTCTTGAGCGACTGTTCTGTCAACCAGCAGCTGATGTTTGGCACCTCTAGTATCTCTACTAATGCCTTTCTGTGCTTTGCTCATGTATTGATCCATGTGTCCACTTATCTTAGCCGCAATGATGCCTGATTTGAGCTTCCATGTTGTGGAGAGACAGGTTATTGGCCGATAGTTGGAAGGAACTGCACCCTTTGAGGAATCCTTCATGATCAGGATTGTTCGCCCTTCGGTTAGCCATCCTGGGTGAGTCCCATCCATCAGCAGCTGGTTCATTTGTGCTGCTAGGCGCTCGTGGAGAGCTGTGAGTTTCTTTAGCCAGTAGGTGTGGCCCATATCCGGGCCTGGTGCCGTCCAGTTTTTCATACCTGAGACTCTTCCTTGTATATCTGGCGCTGTGATGGTAACTGGGTTCTGTTCAGGGAGGTTGCTGTGCTCCTCTTTCAGAGTCACCAGCCATTGTGCACTGCTGTTATGTGCGACCTCCTTCTCCCATATGCCTTTCCAGTATCTTTCAGTTTCCAGCCTTGGAGGGTCTGCTCTGCTGTTAGAACCCTGCCACTGAGCGTACACTTTCGCAGGTTGTGTTGCGAACAGCCTGTTTATTCTTCTGGCCTCATTCTCTTTCGTGTACCTCTTTAGGCGACTGGCCAAGGCCTTGAGCCTTTGTTTGGCAGTTTCAAGTGCTTCAGGTATGGTTATCTGCATGTACCTCTTGGGTATTGGCCTTTTATTCACACCTCTCTGGGTCTCCGTCAATTGACTCACATCTTTCCGAGCCGCCTTGATCTTGGCCTCCAACCGTCTTTTCCATGGTGGGTAATGAATCTCGTGGCTCTCATGGTTGCTCTTGTAGCCAAACATGTCTAGGATCACTGATGCTGAGGTGTATATCAGCTCATTGGTTTCCGTGATCGTTCCGGTCGGGATCGTTCTCAGTGCTGCATTCACAGTTTCCATGAGACTTTCAGGTGGTACTTCACATAGCCGTTGTAATCGGTGCCTTCGTTGCCCAGTTTTCATTCTTGCCATGATCTTATCTCTCAGGTCATTTGCTGCCTCGCTCAGCATTTCATTTATTGGGGCTGGCTTCCCAATCTCATTATTCATTGGGGCTTGCCTCCCAATCTCTGGTTGAACCTCTTCCTGTGATGTGGCAGCCTGGGGCCCTTCACCTCGGAATTTGTGTTGTACCTCATCAATCTCAAGTTGTGATAGCAATTGCCGTTTGTGGATATTGGAACACTGAGCTACTAGTTGTTTCGTGGTCAAGCGTGACTGTGGGTTTCGAAGTAACCATTCAGCCCCCATTCTCCGCATGTAACCCCTCTGACTAGGGTTGCTTGAGTAGTAGCATTCCAACAGAGCCATGTTATCGCATCTCGGTCATCTCCGCTTTGTTCCAGTAGCCCATTTTTCATCAGGGTGCTCTGGTTCCCCAGCACCTGACGCAGACCTTGTTTGGCCGGGCGACGTCTGAGCCGGCATGTCATTCCATTTATTGTCTCTCATCATTGTATGAGGTAGGCATTAGCGTGAAGGGTCTTGCCCAAGGACCCACACTGGATGATGTCATTGTGCTCATTTTCTCTGCCACAAGTGGGATTCGAACCCTCGTCTCCCATATGCCAAACCGATGCCTTATCAACTGAGCTATCCAGCCGCTATACTATATATATATATATATATATATATATATATATATATATATATATATATATATATATATATATATATATATATATATATATATATATAGGGTGGCCCGGTAGTCGAGTGGTTAGCACACCGGCTTCACAGTGCAGAGGTCGCCGGTTCGCATCCCGGTCCGGCCTCCCTGTGTGGAGCTTGCATGTTCTCCCCGGACCCGCGTGGGTTTTCTCCGGGTCCTCCGGTTTCCTCCCACACTCCAAAAACATGCATGGCAGGCAGATTGACCACTCCAAATTGTCCCTAGGTATGAGTGTGAGAGTGACTGTTGTACGTCTTTGTGTGCCCTGCGATTGGCTCGCAACCAATTCAGGGTGTCCCCCGCCTCGTGCCCGAAGACAGCTGAGATAGGCTCCAGCTACCCCCGCGACCCTAATGAGGAATAAGCGGTACGGAAAATGAGATGATATATATATATATATATATATATATATATATATATATATATATATATATATATATATATATATATATATATATATATATATATATATATATATATATATATATATGATATCATGAGAGGCTCGCTCTCCGCGGGACAGGACAAGAAGTGCAATGGACGACAGGTTTGGATACAAACAAAAGGTTTTAATTTAGGGTTCCAGGGGGAATTCACAAGCCACAAAGGTTTGAATAGTGTCTCTTCCAATACTTATCAAAATAAAGTCTCTTCTGATGCTTAAATCCAAATAAAGTCTCTTCTGAGGTAAAACTGAAGACGGAGTTCTTTTCCAAGAGTCTCTAGGCCTCACCCCTCTTGACGTCCTCCTCATGTAGCCTAGCCACCTTAGCTAGGTTCAAATCCAGTGTCAAGTCGTGTGGTCCCAACTGGCAATGAGTTCCACGCAGCAATCAACTTCTTCACAGAGCACAGCAATCGAGCTTGTCTTTCCCCAAGCTCCACACTCAGCGGCTCTCTGCCTTAAAAGCCTTGCTTGCCAAAAAAGCCCTGATCAGCTGCAGGTGTGTGGTTTTAATTGCTGCCTTCCACCAGATGGGGCCAAGACTCTCTCTGGGTGGAGCCATCTTAGGGGGATGTATTTGCCCTCCAGGACACAGCCTCTCGTGACATCACAATATATATATATATATATATATATATATATATATATATATATATATATATCCCTAATGTCCAGACATGGCCGCGCCGGACACTGGTCCCTACTCTCAGGTTGGTGGGAGAGGACCACTCCCTGCAGCCCCACCGATTGTTCCTACATCCCTGACTAACGACTGGCCTGATTGCCCCACTCCCTCCGGTATCACCTCATCAGCATTACTAATGTTGCCCAACCTATGTTGCCTAAGCAGGCTATTGTACGAACAATCCAAATTGAACCTCACCCTACCATATCGGTTTAATGAAGGATTTAGCTTTTTTATGAAAATTGCTTCTTTTACTCTCCTTTCAAATCATCTATGTTCTTTTGCTAAGATTTGAACCTCGTTGGCATCAAATGAGTGGTTGCTAGCTTTTAGGTGCATATGTACTGCCGATTGAAGCCCACTAGTATTATCCCTGCGATGTTGATAACGTCTTTTTTTGAGAATTTGTTTAGTCTCCCCAATGTATTGCTCTTTACAATTTTCATTCTTACAATGTATTGAATGAACTACATTACTTTGTTTTTCATTTGGCAGCCTATCTTTTGGATGCACTTATTTTTGTCTTAACGTGTTTATCGGTTTGAAATAAGTAGGAATTTTGTGTTGCCAAAGTACTCTTTGTAGTTTTTCAGAAAGTCTTGCAATGTAAGGCACTGCTACTCCTCTCCTTTTTGTATCTTCAGAATTTTTTGTTTCGTTCCCTATTCTTTCTTTCTGACATTTGTTAAACGACCACTGAGGGTACCCACAGTTTGTAAGTGCTCTCCCGATATGTTTTGACTCCTTCTCTCTGCCTTCGACGCTTGTTGGTATTAGTTTAGCCCTATGCTGCGATCCTGATGGCTCTGCGGGTGTTGTGAATGTCCTGAAAGGGGGGGGGGAGACACCGATGATCTTCTCAGCTGTCCTCACGATGCGCTGCAGTCTTACGGCAGGACACGGTGCAGGCGCCGTACCACACGGTGACACAGCTGGTCAGGATGCTCTCGATGGTACCGCGGTAGAAGGAGGTCGTGATGGGGGTCGTGGCTCCAACTCTTTTGAGCTTGCGAAGGAAGTACAGGTGGGATTTTTTGGCCAGTGATGACGTGTTGTAGCTCCAGGACAGGTCTTCAGATATGTGCACTCCCAGGAACTTGGTGAAAGAGGGATGCCATTGACTTTCTTTTGAGCCAAAAGGGACCAAACCAAATGTGAAAATCAGGAATTGCAGGCCAGTCTGAGATGCTGCCTGTTAATGGATTGAGCAATGTAGAACCACAGTTGCCAAGACTGTGGTTTGATGAGTACTTACCTACAGGGGCTGTGCTCATTCACTCTATGTTGTCTCAGCTAGCACATATGGTCCTATGACCGGGTTTCGTCCAAGAGATGCTTTCTTTTCCATGTATCACAGGAATGACCGATTTTAATCTGGGATTCCAGGTGTTTGAATTGCACGCGCTTGTTTTTGGAGAATGATTTGAGAATAGCCTATTTATGCTTTCTTCCCCTTTCTTCAGAGTGCACACTGTTGAGCTGCATTTTTAATCGGTCCACTTCCTTTACTAGAGTATGTCTGTGTAAGCTCTCAGTCGTACACGAGTAGTCCATCGATGAGAAGGTTTCTTCAGCCGTCATCTGTAACATGTAAACATGTTCGCTGACGAAGCCTCTTGGATAGGAGGCGAAACGTCCAACACCTCCAAAAAGTACAGATGACGGCTGAAGAAACCTTCTCATCGATTTACTTGAGTATATTTTTATTTTACCTTGAAAGTGACAGTCAATCCTCAGGCTGCTATTGATTGAAGAAATTTTGATCAGAGTAAGCAGCACATATTTATGAGCTGAAGAAACAATGTTACGGAAAGCAATGGAGACAAACACCAACTGTGAAGGATGCTGAAGGATGCAAACTCCCTGTGTTATTATGTTCATCCATTAATAATATCAGAACTAAAAAAAGGCATTGACTTGAAATGTGTTTTTAAATGTGACCTCTGTGTCCACCTGAAGTGATTTCAATGCAAATTCATACGATTGTATTCTCATAATAAGTTTTGAATGTCAAATGTTTATCTCGCCAAGCTGGGGAACTAAAAATGTGACTGAATGAAATGTGTTTCATGGGATTATTTCATTTAATCATAATATTCTACCAGACAATTGTGTTTTTAGCTATCTGAGAAATGATGATCTTCCGATATGGGTTCAAATCTGATGGAGACGTTTCTAATTCGATATTCGGTCTTTGATGGGAAGTAAGACATGACCTCTGAATTGTTGACTTCATCAGTGTGTCAGAACCCTTTAATACTTTGAGACTACACTTAAAGGACAAACGACGTCACCGGACAAGTTGTGTCCATAATTTGTAAAATTGCTTCAAATGACTTCTACTGAGCGTATTTTACAAAGATTCCACCGCATATAGCTATATTTTACGTTTTAAGACTCACGCTGAATATTCCGGATGTCTTGTTTTTGAGTTGGTGACGAGTCCTCACCCTACGTCACTGAAGGAACGCCCCTCACCGAGAAAGGACATACCTTGCATCACCTCACTGCATTTTGCGGCACTTTGTTTGGTCTGAAAACTTCGTGTTGATCCGTGTTGATGGCGAAATTAGAAGGAAAACACATAATGCGATGGTGAATCGTTGTGTGTCGCGCCAAGACTTCTATAGTCTATTTGATGTTCGCTTACAAAACGTCCCAGGAGACAATTTACACGTAGCTTTGTCACCCTCTTCTGCCTTTTTTGGGTACTGTGAGTACTACAGAGTTTGTCATGTATGCTTTCCTCTTCAGAACTATTTGAATTATGTATATTCATAAATGGATGAGTAACAATAAAGCATTTTTTTCCGAATCTGAAGCCATTGTTTTAATTCTTCAGCAAGGCAAGACATCTTGGGGTGACACCACGAACAAGGGGGCGGGACCTTCTGAAACTGGCCACTTCCGGGTTCAATTTGAAGTAGTTTTAGGACACTGTAAGTCATTTTTATTGGTGTTTTGCATTTGATTAAAAATATCATACTGTGTGTTTTGGGTATTTTAGATGCTATAAAACGTTTTTGTCAGTTAGGAAAAAAAGGGATGTCGGTTGTTCTTTAATTGCCATGGCATTTGAAATATGTCATCCTCTCCTCGGCACTTCAAAAAGCCTCTGAGACGAATAAAGGTCACACATGAGATGATCAAACAGACTTAAAAAGACACACACACGCACATGCAAACAGACAAATACACACACACACACACGCACGCACGCGCGCACACACACACACACGCTCACACACACACACACACACACACACACACACACACACACACACACACACGCATAAATACAGGTACTATATAGTATATCCAAAAAGGCACTGATTTTGTGCATGTTTTCTGATTGAGAGTTGATCCTTTACTTTATGGTTGCCTGTTCTTAAACATTAAGTTGTGAGTACATTGTTTTTTGAGGGGGGTGGATGTCCTAAATTATATACAATTTTTATTCATTATATTAATTGTAATGAGGGTAAGGAATACAGGAAGTGAATTCATGTATGTACTAATTGCTTGCAATCCCTCAAGGGGAAATTTACTTTCCACTGAATCGGATATTCCATATCACACATGCACAAGTATGCAAGGAGTGATGGACACGCAAGCGGTGCTGTTTCCTGAGCTGAATGAGGCATGGAGTTTTGTGTTATGCTCACTGGCACCACAACAGCATTCTCCCAAAACTAGCTGTATTATTTATGTATTTTCTTCATCCAAAACATTTTGTGGTTCAGCTATGCTATCACCAATAGACGAGTGATGCCCTTATGGGCTATAACTGAATGTTATAGAAACTATTTCCCTACCATTCAACTGTGGTTGGTTTATTTTGATTGTACATGCACAGTATAAAAAGACAGAGACACAGCAATTGCAGTTAGAAACCACATTCAGGATAATCTCCCAAGCAGTTGACTCACTGAAGATCGTATATGTTCAATTTAAGTTGATTTAAAAAAAGAAGAAGAAATAAGCCCCGCGACCCGAATGAGGAATAAGCGGTACAGAAAATTAGATGAGATGAGAAGAAATCAGAATCAGAATCAGAATCGGAAATCCTTTAGTAGTCCCACAATGGGGAAATTTGCAATCTACAGCACCAACATCGAAAGGGGGAGGGGGTCGAAAAGAAAAAAAAAAGTATTGCATGTACAAAAAATGACAGAAGGTTGAACTGTACAACTGCTCAAACATGTTTCATAAAAATAACTGTACATAGTGCAAAGTATAAAAATACAGTATTAAGCAAATATGATATACAAAACTGCATTTATTCTTAACGGAGCAACTGTGTCATCTAATTAATATTAAGAGTTCAGAAACTAACATCCACATTTCTCTATATATGTTCATATTACACTATATTTCCTCTTGATAATAATGCCTGATTTTGAAACTGTGAAATAGGGACAACGTTTCCTTCCCCCACTGTAAACTCTGATACTTGAAATAACTTGACTGATGACAGCCGAAAGCCTCATGAGATCTTCTAGATTAGTGTGGTGCCAGTAGTTGGACGTGCATAACGACATACTTGTTCAGCAAATGACATTGTGAGGATTCGCTTTAGCCATTGGATGACAGCAGAGCCTTTCACCCCAATTCGTCTAGCGATCTATCTAGCTATCCGTCCGTCTGTCGATCCGCCCGTCTGTCTGTCTGCATACGTGTCTGTGTGCGTGCGTGTGTGTGCATGTGTGGGTGTGTGTGTGTGTGACCCCGAGAGCTATGTCGGCTGGAGTGTTGTAGTCCTGGCCGGGTCACCCAAGCCGAACAGGTCGAAGGGTTGAGGCCAGACAAAAAGTGATCCCAAACCTGCACCCGGGGATAGGCATAGGCGGAGACCAACAGATCTGGCTACCGGCAGCCCCCTGCAACTGCACTCACCTGAAGGTCGTCTCGAGTCCTCACTCATGCCACTGGAATAGAGTGGGTGTGGCCAAGTTTATGGAGGAAGGAATTGCGCACCCCGTCCCTCACACTAAATACATTAGTAGCGCAGGCTTCAAGCTATGTCATCTTCGACTCCAATGGACTGCCAGGGAAGTGTGTGTGTGTGTGTGTGTGTGTGTGTGTGTGTGTGTGTGTGTGTGTGTGTGTGTGTGTGTGTGTGTGTGTGTGTGTGTGTGTGTGTGTGTGTGTGTGTGTGTGTGTGTGTGTGTGTGTGTGTGTGTGTGTGTGTGTGTGTGTGTGTGTGTGTGTGTGTGTATGTTTGTGTGTGGGTGGGTGGGTGTGTATTTCCACAGATTTTGCTATTATGGGTCTCTCCGTCAAAAAGGTTCCAGAATCCTGATGTAGATTTGGACAAGCTGTAAAACAACCATGTTTCATTTAGTTACCATTTCTGTTGAGGTGTTACTGCTACTCATTTTACAGAACAAATCAGGATAGGAAAACTAATTACAGTGGAACCTCGGTTTTCGAACGTCGAACAAATCGGAGTCCGAACAAAATATTGGAGAAATTCTTGCATCGTAGTTCGAAATCCAATCGGATTTCGAACGCCAGTACGACGCGTGAGTGCGAGGGTGGGATGCTGAGCGGTGTACGGGTGTATCGCTCTCTTCGTGACCAACTGTTGTCGCTTGCGGACGTGCTGCGTTTTGCTCTCACATTTAATATAGGTGTACGAAGAGTTTTAGCCCCTAATCATGCCTCCAAAGAAAGTAAGTGCTACTACAAGTGAAAACAGAAAAGTAGTGCGTACAACTATTGCATTTAAAAAAGAAATAATAGCAAAATATGAAGGAGGTGTGCGAGTGATCTGGCTAGGGCAGCGGTGCTCACACTTTTTTTCAGCAAGGAAGCTACTTTTGAAATGACCAAGTCAAAATGATCTAGTCATGATATTTATTGAGAAATATAGTGAAGATTATTGCAATTTATGTTGATGTATATCCGCATATGTTGCACGACACAACATAATTATGTCAATTGTTTGGCATTACGTGAGTTCACTCTGCTAACTGGCAGACGAGACAACCGCACTTGAAAATGTCATCCTCTCATTCCGTATGAAAGTGATACGTTTTTTTTCTTCTTACTTGGTCCAGCTCTTCCACTTTTTTTATACTCTATCTTACGTTAAAGGGGAAAAACCGATGTAACTAACGACATCCTTGTTCACTTTGCAACGAAAGGGCGTTTTTTTGAGCTCGCAGTGAGTCTCTCAATGAGATGTCATTTGATTGGTTCTCCGGTGTATCAATCAAATAAAGGGATGGCTGATTGGCTGACGTCATGTTTTTTTTTCAAAAGAACTCCACTTCATTTGTTACGCGTCACCATGGAGATCGATTGGTCGATCACGACATATTGAGCACCCCTGGTAGGGAATACAGCATGGCGAAATCTACGATCAGTACGATATTAAAGAATAAGGAGGCTGTGAAATCTAGTGATGTGGCTATGGGAGTTAGAGCAAGTGTCATTGGATAGATATTTTAAGAGAGCAGAACATCATGTAGCCGAGTCATCAGTAGCAAAGAGATTTGAACATGTGAGCACCCCTCAGACAGAAGAGCTCCCTGAAGTTTTTATGGAAGGGGACTCTCCTTCCAAACAATATATTTCCTACGTCTGTCCACCTTCGCCTTCTGCTGACCACCACAAAGGTAAAAAAATCATATTCATAATTATTTTCTTTACGAATGTACAATTAGCCTGGGTTACATTTATGTTCATGTTATTTGTGTCTTTGCCATTTTGCTTCACATCTTCTGAGATATACATTGCTTATTATGTGTTGGTCAGCATTTTAATGTGCAATTTCATGCATAAAATAATGCATAAAATACTGTACTAAAAAGGTAAACATTCAGGGTGTTGGAACGGATTAAAACAATTTACATTATTTGTAATGGGAAAAATGGTTTCAGTGTTTGAACAAATCGCTTTTCGAACGGGGTTCTGGAACGGATTATGATCGAGACAATGTGCTTCCAGAAGAGAGTATCGTGTGCCCTGCAGAAAAGGGGTGTGTCTACATCTTTGTGTCGTGGCAGCCCTGGTTGAGTGTGTACATATGTGAAGTAGCAAAAATAGTTATAGTCGGAAAATATTTTGTTTTGTTACAAAATAAATTTCAACACAGTATGGGCTGCTACATGCACGTTTTCTTAACGCAAAATATCTATAGCTGCTCTTCCAATTGTCATTACTGAGCATCATGCTGGCATTGCATTGGATGAAATGGACCTCTATCGTTTGCATCTGTATGATAGATAGGCATCTATGATTGTTCTTCGTCTTTTGCTTCTTGGGCGATGATGTGTTCCAATAGTTAATATGAATCACTCAGAAAAGTGTTCACAAGTCAGGTGATGATTCATTATGCTAATGTTTGCTTTGGACATTTTCAAAGGACTGTTAAAAGCTGACAAAAGCAGACATGCAGGGATCATTTATTTTCCAAAACTGCAGGCTACACCCACATATGAGAGAGAACATGAACCAAAGAGGGAGAAAAATGAGGACTCTTTTTTTTAATCCTGTTTTTTAATTATACACAACTCATTTTTTGTGAAACAATTTAATTATAACATGTAATTTTTACATATGTTGATGCATCTTTATGCTTCTAAAACATTTATGTCTTAATTTTGGGTAGACTATGAACAGATTAAGGCATTTACATGGAAAGCACATGTCAACATTTTTTTTTTTTTTCCCCAAAACAATTAATTTTGGACGTATATGTTAAAATGTGTGACAACAGCAGCCACCACCGCAATACTATCAAATGTATCAATTCATCAAAGAGTATTTATGTCGCCGTGTCTATCCTTGAAAATGCACCTCAAAAGTACTTCCCATAATGACAATTTCCATGTCTTCACTTGATAAAACTATGATTGATGAAATCACTGAAAACTGCTGAAACTGGACACATAGTGTATGTAATAAAACCAGTAGATGGTGGGTGCTTCTATTAATTTTATGGTATTCAGATAGAGAATGATAATGGAGCCATGGAATTGTACGCAGATCGAGTTTGAAGAACATTTTTTTCAGCAATTCTCTGTCTTATAATTTCACCTAGGTGTTTTGACTGTCAACACATGATGCATTATGTACAATGCACAATCCATCATCTTTTTGAAATTGATTACAACTGGCCCAAAGGAAAATGCGCCTCAATCTAATGACGCCTTTCTAGGGTTTACAAACTTCTTCTGTGTAACCGGACACACATGATGTTCTTCAGTGTGTCTCACAAGGGTGGTATGTATTTTCTTGCATGACTTTAAATTGTCATGAACTTTAAATTGTCATGAACAACTATAACTAATTGGCTCCCATTTTAATTAATATGCATTCTTAAACCATTCTATTTTGCGATGAATTTTGCAAGAAAGTATGACGCTGGGATGCCTTTCCATTAATGTGAATTATGTGGCAAACGTTTCCAGTCCTTCGCATGAAAAGTATTCAACATTGTTTTCATTGCAAGTGGATTACATACTGTATGGTGAAAAGTATTGCTCAGATCCCACATTATTGATTAAAAAAAATCATTATGTGATATTAGTCTTGATTCCCCAATGCAATGAATTATTCTCCTTTTTTGCTGAAATCCAAAAAGAATCTAGCACGACTGTGCAGATAGTTTCCACAAAATGTAGTGATTACAGACAGCTGGTAGATGATGGATTTTTTTGATTTGTATTTGCTTGACTGTCCTTAGCAGACGTTGGGGGACACGTCAGGCCAAATTGCTCCCAGATTAACATTTGTCCACACAATGCGAACGTCTGTTAAGAATTTTACGCCAATGCTAACAGTCTCTCAAGGGAGTTTTGGGCGAACACAGGGTGGAATATAATTAACCCAGTTTTCCAATTATGACAGAACAAACCACTGAGATTCAATAGTGGGTCAGAGGATACATACTGAAGCTACAATACCACAAGATTAGAAATAAAGATGAAAAAGGTGAGGAAATTTAAAGGTAATAGTAAAAGCTATAATTTTATTTCAAAAAATTACTTCTTCATTTAATCTGTAGTATTCATTTTTATAAGACTCGCATTTAGGTTCTGCCCCACTAAAAAAAGAGTCAAAATGAAGATTGCTTTGCTCCTTCCAATTAATATTCTTTGTACCACAATAAGATATGGATTCACATGCGGACACGGTGGAAATACTTGATTGCATCAAGTTCTAACAATGTGTTTTTCCTGTTCAAAACTATAGTCCAAGACACATAAACAAGGCTCATACAAAAAAAAAACACATTGCCATTTCTCGCTAGTGGTATTGCGGCAATTGAGCTTTTAACTTAATTGGTACACACTGATTTATAAATATCCCTGAATCAATTTTCGAAAATACTAATAATAGCCTCAGGTCATCTGAAACCCATCTGATTTTGGATGAGGGGGTTGACCCTGCGCTGGCAGGAAATCAATCCGAACATATCCACAAACCTTGCAAATGATACAACCTGTGGATTGATTGAGGTTTTTTATGGGTGCCTCTCATAGACTCTCGTAAGACTGTCTCGAATCAGTGCATGCTCCGTTTGGTCTCTAGCCAGTCGAACAACCAAATACGATTTGCTCATATAATTACATGCCACTTTCTTAATTTAATTTAGGCTACCCTGCTACGTACAATCAAATTAGAGTGTATTCTGTTCTCTTAACTTGTTGTCATTTTTACAATGATGGGCAATAGACAAAGAAACAACTACCACAAGCTACAGGATGGATTTGTGGCTGCCCCACTGGTTTTAGGTTAAAATGTTATTTCAGAATCAGAATCAGAATCAGAATACCTTTATTCGTCCCGCAATGGGGAAATTTGCAGTCCACAGCAGCAATTGAAGAGGGATGGGTTTGGGGTGGGAGTGAAAGGATAGAAAACAAGATATTCTAAGCATAACAAAATAAATTTCCTGTGTGGAGTTTGCATTTCCCCTGTAATTGGCTGGCAATCAGTCTGTGGTATACCCTTTTCCCATGTGGACTACTGGTAACAAAAATAGAAAAAATGACTGATAAAAGTTAAATGTTTTACAAGGTCATGAAAAATGCTATTACATGAAGATGTTGCAGTTCCAGTATTATGCCGTGGTGACATCTAAAACCACACTGGAAGTGTCCATATTGCGTTGATGTCATCCCTGCAGTGCTCTTATCACTCGACATTACACCTTCTATCAGGGGATTGGTATTATATTCTCTGATGTGTAAACAGCATGCTGGCTTCCAAGCCATGTTTTTATTTCTTTCTGATCCAGATTCAGTTACAGCACCACTTGTGCCGATTGCTGAGGATTTTTTTTCATCAAAGAAGGCATTTGGTTGTGTTAAAATATAAGCAGACCTCATGGCAGATATAAAACCAGTACAGGGAGCCAGTGGAGCAGCTCCACTGGCTCTCTGTTAAACATCGAATTGAATTCAAAATACTTCTGTTTACATTCAAAGCCATCCATAACCTTGCCCCTCCCTATCTGTCTGACTTGCTTCAAATCTCCATTCCTTCTCGGTCCCTCAGATCCTCATCCTCCCTTCACCTCTATGTGCCCTCTGCCCGTCTCACCACGGTGGGATGCAGAGCTTTCAGCTGCTCTGCTCCCAAACTCTGGAATTAACTTCCACCCAACATCCGTAATATTGACTCCCTCCCTATTTTCAAGTCCCACCTCAAAACCCATCTGTTTAAAATTGCTTTCAATGTCTAATTCAATCTGCTATTTTATTATTTGTCATTTTACTTATGGTTTTATTGTTGTGTGCTTTGTTTTTATTGTTTTTATTGTAAAGTGTCCTTAGGTGTTTTGAAAGGCGCTTGAAATTAAATGTATTATGATTATTATTTTGAAGTGCATTTAAAGAATTTTTAAACATGGATGTGCCACATGCTACACAGAAAAAAATGATTACTTGGCTTTTCCAGCTATTTATGTTACAGGGCAAAATGAGGACCTACCCATCAACCACCTTGCAGATACAACGAATTAAATGATGGCACCAAGTATGATTTTTCCAATCTTTACAAAACAGTATAATTCTGCTTTGCTGGATGCAATTGTCTTGAACCAAGAATAAAAATATGAAATAGGCTGCTTCCAAGCCACTGTGATATCCATCAATACAATGTGCAACCATGCTTGTCAAAATGAGGTCTCATGACATGCATACATTTTTCTTACCGAGTCATGTTTTCTTTGCTTTTTTATTTCTTATTTTGCCATTTATGTTTTTACTTATGTGTTTATTTTTGGCCCAAAAGGAAAAAATAAATAATCCAATAGTCTATGAATCTGCAAAACCTTTCTAAATAGAACAAACTGCTTTGACGGGGTGATTGAGGAATACAACGGTAAACTCCAGCTGTGCAGTGTCCTGCAGTGACGAGCGAATGTCTTACGAACCAAATTAGAGCTGTTATGCCAATGTGATTCGACTTCAGAATATTTATGCCTGCTAGATTACTTCCCTTCTTTCTCACCAGTATCTGAGCAGATAAAACGACACACCCTCCGGCCAATTATCATCTTGTCTTGTCTCTATTTTAAAAGTTGACAACACTTTCTGTGAGGCAATCCCCAAACTGATTCTATCGGGTGACAGGAAAATCTGTTCTTTTCTGTTGTCTGATGAGTTGTATTTGCCTTTGTCAACATACATTAATATAATGAGAAACCATGTTTCTGTTTATCTGTTGTCAGATAACACACAGGTGATATTAAAATATATTCACAGAATTTTCACGGGTGGAATTTTAATATATTTCTCACCTCCTCTCAAGAACAAGCAGCTGCCTCCAGTGACATTAGACCAAAAGAGCATCTGGGACAAGACCAACAGTAGGATTGGTCGTAGGAAAAGTGTGAATAAGAAAAGCCATTGTTGAAGGAAAGGCATGATATACTGTATATTTTTTTTACAGAGGTGACACCAAAAACATGTGGTCCAAGGTATTTTGGTCAAAGAGACCAAAGCTTTTTGTTTTGGCCGAAATTCAAAATGCAAAGTGTTGTGGGAAGCAAATTCTGCTGAAGCCACTGGGCATGCCCACTGTAGAACCAGGTAGTGGCAACATCATGTGGGGATGATTTCCTTCAGCAAAGACACAGAAGCTGGTCAGAGTTGAGGGTTAGATGGATACAGGGCAGTCCTGGTAGAAAACATGTTGGAGGCTGCAAAAGACAGGATATTCATCGGGCAGAAAGAAAATAATTCTAAACTTAATGCAAGAGCTTTAAGTTTTGGATGATTAAGTTTGTGAAAATGAAGTTTGCAGTTGTATGGTCGTAAAATGAGAAAAACATGTTTTATGATACATTTTTTTACAAGGTACTCAAAGCTTTGTTCATCGATAAAATGTATATGTCTATCGCTACATTTTGAGGCGAATTTTTCGTGACTCTCGAACTATAAGTATTAACATTTTAGACTAAAAAAATATTTAATGTAACTTGAGTGTTTCAAATATTAGGTCAAACTAATACATGAATACATGCAATCACATAATTTCCTTGAGTGTTAGAAATCCATTTATATTTGACTAGATTCTTCAGTGGAGTCTACTTTTATCAGGACATTTATACCATAGACCACTAATGCCAATTGAAGAAAAAAAATCAAATCTTAATACATTTTTATCTGTTTTTATGTGTTTTCCACACAGAGGGTTACAGAGGGTTGTGTCAGGAACGGCATCCGACGTAAAAAATTTTGCCAAAACAAATATGCGAATCAAACCTATGAATCCCATACCGGATCGGTCGAGGCCCGGGTTAACAACGGCCGCCATTGGTACTGTTGACCTTCAGGGTGCCAGTGGAAAATGGACTACTGTTGGTCGAAGAAGGAGAGGAGGGAGGTGTGCCCGGAGGAAAAGAGAGAGATGGAACGCCAAGAGTATAGAACTAAGAGTAGGAACTTTGAATGTAGGAACAATGACAGGTAAAGGTAGAGAGCTGGTTGACATGATGCAGAGAAGGAAGGTAGACATACTGTGTGTCCAGGAGACCATGGAAAGGGAGCAAGGCTAGAAGCTTCGGGTCAGGGTTTAAGTTGTCCTATCATGGTGAAGACAGAGAGAGAGAAATGGAGTTGGGGTTATCTTAAAAGAGGAGTTTGTTAGGAATGTCTTAGAAGTAAAACGAGTATCAGATAGAATTATGAGTCTGAATTTAGAAATTGAAGGTGTGATGTTCAATGTTGTTTGTGGGTATGCCCCACAAGTAGGATGTGAGCTGGCGGAGAAGGAGGAATTTTGGTTGGACTGTTATGAAGTCATACAGAACATCCTGAGAAGTGAGAGGGTTGTAATTGGCGGAGACTTCAATGGACACGTTGGCGCAGGAAACAAAGATGATGAGGAGGTGATGGGTAGGTTTGGACTCCAGATGAGGAACGCTGAAGGACAGATGGTGGTTGACTTTGCTAAGAGAATGCAAATGGCTATTGTGAATACTTTCTTTCAGAAGAGACAGGAACATAGGGTGACCTATAAGAGTGGAGGCAGAAGTACACAGATAGACTACATTTTGTGTCAACGGCGCCATCTAAAGGAAATCAGTGACTGCAAAGTAGTGGTTGGTGAGAGTGTAGCCAGACAGCATAGGTTGGTGGTGTGTAGGATGACACTGGCAGTGAGGAAGATAAAGAAACCAAAGGCTGAAGTGAGGACAAAATGGTGGAAGTTGAAAAAGGAAGTGTTGCATGACATTTAGGAAGGAGGAGAGAAAAGGAGTCAAAACATATCAGGCGAGCACTCACTAACTGTGGGTACCCTCAGTGGTCATACAACAAATGTCAGAAAGAAAGAATAGGGAATGAAACCAATAATTCTCAAGATACAAAAAGGAGAGGAGTAGCAGTACCTTACATTGCAGGAGTTTCTGAAAAATTACAAAGAGTCCTTTGGCAACACAAAATTCCTACTTATTTCAAACCGATAAACACGTTAAGGCAAAAATTAGTGCATCCAAAAGATAGGCTGCCAAATGAAAAACAAAGTAATGTAGTTTATTCAATACATTGTAAGAATGAAAATTGTAAGGAGCAGTACTTTGGGGAGACACAACAAATTCTCCAAAAAAGACTTTAGCAACATTGCAGGGATAATACGAGTGGGCCTCAATCGGCAGTTCATTTATACCTAAACGCTAGCAACCACTCATTTGATGACAATGAGGTTACAATCTTAGCGAAAGAACATAAATGGTTTGAAAGGGGAGTAAAAAAAGCAATTCTCATAAAACAACAAAATCCTTCATTGTGAGGGTGAGGTTCAATTTGAATCGTTCATACAATAGCCTGCTTAGGCAAAACAGGTTAGACAACATTCGTAATGCTGATGAGGCGATACTGGAGGGAGGGGGGCAAACAGGCGAGTCGTTAGTCAGGAATGTTGGAACAATCAGTGGGGCCACAGGGAGTGGTCCGCTGCTCCCCCCAACCTGAGATTAGGGACCTATCATAGCTGTGTCCGACGCCGCCATGTCTGGACATTAGGGATATATATATAGGGCCGATACGACCAGTAAGACTTTAGTTCGCTGACGAAGCCTCTTGGATAGGAGGCGAACGTCCGACACCTTCAAAAAAGTACAGATGGCGGCTGAAGAAACCTTCTCATCCATTTGACTCTCAGTAAATGAAATATTCAACCTTGAGATAAGAATACATCCACAACACTCTATTTTGGACATGTGGTCAATGTAACAGAACAAAGATTGCTGAACAACACAGAGGGAGAAAAACAACCCAGCACCTTTCACTAATTAGACTATGTGGAGCTGTACTTGGCTGAGTGTCCTAATGGTAGTTCTGGCTTATTTGGTACATTGTTAGTTTAAAACCAAAGGCTACATCAATTAGTAGTCTGGATTGCTACTTATTTTTCCTTGAAAGCCTAGATGTGCTGGAGCTAAAGTGGGTCAATCACACAGTTGGGCATGTACATTATGTATGTCATGGCTCCAACCATCCGGCCACTTCAAAGAGCCCCCCTGTCACCTCCCACTTGGTTCTCTTTATACTTGAGCACATAGCCAAAGTTACAGATGGAACGCATGGTTAAAATAAAGAGAGTATGCCTGAGCAAGCCTCAACCAGTTGTCCCTCGAGAATCGTTTGGCACCAAGAGCAGTGGGATACCTACTGCATTAGATTAACCAATAAAGTGGAGCACTGGATCACACGGATAGTTTCTTTGCCTTGCTAATGTGAAGTCATAAACTGTTTCTTGATGCATGCATGCTGTCATGATATTGTGAGCAGCCATTCATTATTGAACAATTTTGGAAAATATTACACTTTTAAATCAATGCGTAAATAGACTTATATTGCATTTTATGTGATCAGTGATCGAAAAAGTCTGCCCCATCAAGTGTCTCCAATCACGGATGAGCACACTCATCATCTCCTCTATGACCCCTATGTCCTATGAAAAAAGACAAACTGTAGCAGCACAGGAAAGAGCACACACGACTGACTGTAGACGCGACTTCATTCCAACTGCTCATAAGTGGATTTGACTAAAACATGGAAAATGCAGTAAAACATTCTTAACATAAACATGCCCCCTGCTGTATACCTGCTGGGTGAGATGCATGGTCCTAGTGCCCGCCAAAAACCTTCAAATGATAGCAGTGGGTGTTACATTCACACCCCATTTAGCCCCTTTTTTAAGGGCAGCCTCAGGCACAGGAGTTTTTCCATGACTCGTCTAGCCGGAAGAATTTAACAATTGCGTAACATATTGTCAGTCTTGAGTGTGTGTGCTTCGGCTCGTGGTTTGAAAAGTGAAGGAACAGACGATGCCAGAAATGGCATATTTTGTTTTCACTTCATGAAGTGCAGTACTGTCAAGTCATAATGACTGTTTGAACAAAGGTAACAATACTGTAAGTGTTTTTTTTTAAAGTGAGAACTCCCCATGACACCAAAATAAATCTGTCATCAAACCCGGTAAGCTTCTGAGAGTTGATTGGAACACCCGCCACTAATGGCCTCACATCACATCAAGGCGCTAAGAATTTCCATGGAAGCAATACCGCTTCAACATTTCACAATGCGCACTTTCACACCTTTTTTTTGTTTTGTTTTCCTCTAAGACCGCATTGTGGAGCTCAGCAGTGCAATTCCAGGATTAACGACTGTTGTGTTACTTTGTCTCCACTGAGGCTTACTTTCAAATGCTTGGGCTGGCAAGCTGATAGCTTGAAGTTTGAAGATAGCTTAAGAGGAAAGAAATTGTTTTTTTTTATTTCCAGCTGCAGAACATCCTGTGAGTTTTCATATTTTGAGTAGCATAGGTTGACAGTGTGTAACCTGGTTATCTGATAAAATACAATTGCTGCTGTTGTCTACTGGTGTGAGGGACTCGGAAAGTGAATGATGTGATCTTAAATCATTGTCTTACGATGAAAAGGTTAAAGGTCTCTGTTAATGAGATCCCCACCCCTCATCCCACAAGCCGTAATGTATAAAAATGCATTTTACAACATTTTAATATTCCAAAGTGTCATTCATTTTGGCTTCACTTTCCCAATGAATAAATTCATTTCTGATCTTGCTCACGCTTCTTGTCACGCCCACTTCCCCAAGCTTATTTTGGTCCATGATGAGAACCTGGAAGCTGTTGCCCTATGAGTCACCGATCTTTTGACAGGGCCTCTGTTGACTCTTGGCTTTCTGTCCGTCAGACGTTTTATAGGCAGGTGCATTTTCAAATCGACAACAGGAACACCCTTTCCCCGCTTCCCTTAAAGTTCGATCTGTTGAAAAGTTCCTTTATCTGTGATGTTTTGACAATGGGGCCTTTCCGCCAATAATGGCAAACTTGGAAAAAATGATATATCATACAAATATCATGAGTAATATTCAGGTGTTGTGACTTTCAGCTTGTGCCATCAGGGCCCATCTTATGAGTCATTATCATGATTTGTTTTTACACCAGGTAACCTTCCGTACAAAGCCCATATATTTTTGGTCAGGGATGGGAACAGCTGTGGCATGAATCAAAACGGGGCCATCTGCATGGAATACTGCAGCGTATACCACGACAAAACCAGTGCTGTTTGTGATAGCCAGTGATTTTAGGAAGTGATGTTACAAATTGATTTTGGAGAGGCTTGAATTTGGTGAAGGATCATCATGGGGCATGAAAATGAGTAGTCCACGGTAGTTTGGTTATAAACACGGTAGCTTGCTTAAAAAAAGCAAGAATATTCAAAGGTTTGTTTTTGTAGCTATATTCTGAATATATTCATTTGACGTATGCTTACTAGTTGAAGTTTGTCTGCTTTTCACTTGTTTTGTCAAAAAAAAAAATCTGAACACACAAAGACGTAGATTGGAGGAATCCTTCAAAGTGAACAATGTTAGGCTGACATCCTGTGTAAATTCAGGTAAGATTGTTGTGGGAGCTATCCGAGTATGGAATGACTATGGTCCAACAAAAACATAAACATAACTGCAAAACTTGGATGACACATTATGATTTGCCCATTTACTTATAATAGAGAACATGTTTTTATTCGTTCATGTTACCACAGTATTTAAAACTTTATAAGAAACTGCATGTGATATTTGACAGATACGTCTGTGTAAGCGCTCAGTCGTACAGGAGTGGTCCATCGATGAGAAGGTTTCTTCAGCCGTCATCTGTACAATTTTGAAGGTTTCGGATGTTTCGCCTCCAATCCAAGAGGCTTCGTCAGCGAACTAAAGTCTGACTGGTCGTATCGGCCCTATTTATATATCCCTAATGTCCAGGCATGGCGGCGCCGGACACAGCTATGACCATGTGTTGCTTTGTGTAAGCGGGTTCGGTAAATGATACAACTTCTGGATAGAGTTGAGGTTCTTTATTAGGACGGCTGTGTTGGTTGGAGGGAGAAGGCAATTGACATGTGTGGCTCTCGTAGGCTCTCATCAGACTGACTTGCAGCAGCGCGCATGCTCCTTTGATCTAAAGCCAGGCATCACTAGTAGAACATGCAAATACAATTTGCTCATATCATGACATCTCCCTTTCTTAATTGAATTCTTTACTTTTAACAAATGTAATTAATTTAATTATGTCAGTAATTACCAAACTTAAACTTGAATAAAGTATTTCTAACTTTTGCAACAATAAATGAAACATTCACATGAAACATTCACCATGATCACTTAGAAAAACATGTTAAATGGTTTCAATCAGTCTCTCAGGTGGTTTCACTTTCCTTGAGGATTTTCGGATAGCATGTCCTGGATTTAGAGGTGTTACAACAGTCTCTGTTACAGTCTCCGTTCGTTGACTTGCTATGGTTGGTTCTTTGAGAAGATCTCGGCGGTTTCTTCTTAAAACAGCACCTTCCTCTGTCTGAATGTTGTATGACCTTGGTTGGACCTGACGCAGAACAGTTCCTTTCTGTGACCATGTGTCTGTTTTGTCTTTGTACCGTATTTGGTCACCGGTGTGTAGTTCAGGTAGGTTCCGTGTTCCTCTGTCATGGTAGAACTTGTGTTTTTGTTTCTGTTGTTCTTTGATCTTCCTCACTTTCTCCCCTTCCTTTGTCTTTAGCAGGTTTTCCGGGATGGGTAAGTTGGATCTCAGCACACGTCCCATGAGTAACTGGGCCGGGGACATACCACACTCGAGCGGCGTTGTGCGATACACCAGCTAGCTCTGGTAGAAATCCGTTCCACTGTCTGTTGCCTTGTACATCAGTCTTTTCACAGTCTTGACAGAACTTTCCACCAAGCCATTGGATTGTGGAAAATGTGGACTTGAGGTTATGTGTTTAAAGTCACACTCCTTCCAAGTGCTCATATATCATGTTGATTGTTTTGTGATAAATTTCAGGAGCTGAAGCAATTCCAAAAGGTAGTCTTAGGAATCTGTATCTTCCAAACGGAGTGTTGATAGTACATAGTTTGGAACTTGGCTCATCCAGCTTCATTTGCCAAAATCCTGAAGAAGCATCTGGCTTGCTGAAATACTTTGCCTTTGAAAACTGTGCCATAATCTCTTCACGAGTAGGTAGCTTGAAGTGTTCTCTCTCGATGACTCTGTTTAGATCTCTGGTGGCACCCCAAATGATGATGTCATCCATCGAGGTATCATATATCATAGCTGTGTCCGGCGCCGCCATGCCTGGACATTAGGGATATATAAATAGGGCCGATACGACCAGTCAGACTTTAGTTCGCTGACGAAGCCTCTTGAATAGGAGGCGAAACGTCCGAAACCTTCAAAATTGTACAGATGACGGCTGAAGAAACCTTCTCATCTATTTGACAGATAATTCTTTAATGACTGAACTGTATTTTGTTTACTGCTCACGTACAAATTTAAATTCTGTCTCATATACAAACTTTGTCTGTTTCAAGCCTGAAATAAACAAGGTAATTATTTTTCAGACTGCAAGCTCAATTTTAGTTTGTCACCACGGTTGCTCTCAGGAAAAATAAAAAAATACGGTGAAAAGCTTTGGTAGACTGTAGAGGTTACACCGATGACAGCTTTGTTGATACCACATGGGGAAAAACTACTGAAATGAATGTTGTGTGCATCTTATTAACTGACAACAGAAACAACAACAAATCTGCTTGAAATCTGTCTGATTATTATGCTCTCATATCAAGAGAGCAGGGCGGCCCGATAGTCGAGTGGTTAGCACGCCTACTTCACACTGCAGAGGTTGCCGGTTCGTGTTCTGCTCCGCCCTCCATGTCCCAAAGGAACAAGAATGAGATTCTTCTAGACTTTGACACACATACAAAGTTACATACAGGAGGAAGGTTTATGGTCAAAGCCAGCTCTTTCTCCTCTGCATTAGTGTAGAAATGGAAACACAATGAATTGCTCCCAACGAGTCAAGTTGAGAGAACGGGGCGTTCGTACTGCTGCAGTAGTGAGCTTTAGCCATTATCTGTCATTACAAGCTTAAGATCCCGTTCTCTTCATTTTCCCAACAGAATTTTGTATCCAAATCTTAACAGTCTTGGCTGGGTAGCGGGGGGAATAAGACGATCAGAGATGTTGCTAGTTCAGCCAAGATCTGAAGTGGAATGGCTAAGTCTACACATCAGCTTTTAGCAGGAAGTGTGTCTCCTTTGGGGAAAGTGACTCGTGCTTCACACACTATGGCGCATATTGCACATGACGTATTCAAATAGCTCACTCGTATTATGCAAATCTTTTGCAACGGTAAGAGGTCACGTGTGACTTTGGCATGTATGTCATTAAAAGGAATGCATTGGATGCAACCTTTCTTTGAGCGGGGGGTTCCTTCGTGTCATCCATAGGTACTATTTTATTACTTGTTGACAAAGCTCTGGTATATTCTGTTCTTGTTATTTGCTTTACAATTGATTGGTACAGTACAGTACATGGATTTTGCTGAATATTATTGCCTGTGCTCTGCATGACCTTAATAAGAGTATTTTCAGTGAAGACTGACCAGATTTATTTTGGCCTTGTTCCCACTGAAACATGCAGATGAGTCATTTTGACTTGTCTGAAGAGAAATGGTTTAAAAATTGCAGCAATCTGGCCTTTGTCCATTTTTGTCGGGATCGTCAAACAGTCCGCACATTTATTATTTTTCTGTGTAGTGGCAAATTGTCCGTCAAAAGGAATATGACAGCTTAATGACCGTGACTGATTTGTAGTGTTCCTACAAGTTTGTGTGCTGCACTCATTGTTTGTGATCATGCCTAACAGAAGGGTCTACTAATGATTGTGTTTGCATGTTCTTTCATGACTTCAATGGTTCTTTAGTGTCTACAGCTGAAGTGGAGACACAAGATTTTGCTTGAAAGGAAATTTGTATTATATGTCCGTGTTAATGGTGTTTGGGTATGGGCACTGCTGGATTTCTCCTGTATTTATAGTATAAGAACACTAACGAAAACGAAGAGATAGAGTGATAGTGATATAGTGATATGAAAGAATATTGTCTTTCATATCACTATATAACAACATCACTTTATCACCATATCATAACATAAAATTTCTATCAAGATATCACAATATTAATGAACATTCGGCGAGCCCCCTCGCTGCCAATCTTTAAACTGCCATTCACTGCCATTAACGAATGTATTCAGGAATTGAAAATATGACACAGCACCATTCCTGAATGTTTAATTTTTTTGGGTGCCTCTGGCAATGTTTTTTTCCTTCCACAAGGGGGCAGAATTTCCCTTTTTTCCATGTTAGCACATATTGCATTGTTTTTTTTAGACAGCCACCCTCATTACAAGCTCATATAACTCCAGACCCATAACAGTCATTTAGAAATTCACACTTTTTTCCTAATGAAAGAATAGAATCTAATATTTCTTACGTTTCATTGAATGTTGATGTCGTCCTAAAATTCAATATTGTGTAGGTCTGAATATTATTCAGCCACGTGTGCTTTTCTGACTATGTCGAACATAACCGCATGTCAACTTGTTTTAATTATTGAAGTTGGCATCCTGAGGGAAACATTTATGTTCACCCTGCGACATTTATTTTTGTGTTGTAGACATTATACTATGCAAAGAAGGAGTCACATATGTTCAATGGAAGTCTTGATACTTGCTGTTGCAAGGTAAAGTAAAAAAAATGACTATAATTTTTCACCTTTAATTTCTTCAGACCAATTATAATTCTTACTATGAGTTCTTCACATTTATGGTAACGGAATAGATTTTTCAGATTAGTAGGTTTCTGTGTATATGGAATAGGATGTTGTAAATGTGTTTAACCCATTTAAACATCTGCTGTTGCATCTGCTTAACAGATGTTTGTTGGAATACCTCTATCTCACTGCCTCAGGCAGTTTCTGAATTTGCATTCACTGTTTATATGTGCGTGAATTGCATTGAAAACCTGTGACTAAAACATGATATGGTAGAAATGCTTCATTTACATTTAAAAACATGCCATGCTTTTATTTTGGAATTGAATAGCAGGACTATCCTCACAAAGAAGTTGCTACATATTATACATATTATTGGGGTACCACTCAAATGTTTTGTCTTTTATTTTTACAGTATGTAGAAATAACAATCTGTCAAGCAGTAAATAAACAAAAGACAGTTTCGTGGTGTATTAAAATGGCCTCAAAAGTGATTGCTTACTTATTATTATTATATATTGCTTAATGTGCGTGCTTATCTGCTACCCGGGTACACTGGCAGAAATGCGTCTGCCAAACACTTAAAAATGCTGCATGGTTCTTTTTTCATTTTCATTCGTAAAACATGCTTGATGTCCTAATACAACCTATTAATTCTATAAACTTTTAGATTGGTAAACGTATCTGTCAGTTGTCACTGTTTGCTTGATACATATTCTGCTTCAATACTCTAGTATAGATAGATATAATTCCATGTTTTTTCCAACGCAAATTGCTCTTATTATTGTACTTCAATTAGAATGAGTACAGTCATTTCGTGAAGCAAATATTTATATTGTGACTTATGTCGGAAATTGATGTATTAATTTGAACAACTCCAAAACCTACAGTGGTTAGCTATACGTATTCTCCATCTGTATCTGGATAGTTCCTACCTACAGCACTACAGGAACAACAGTGATCTCTCCTCTTTAGTCAGCGATCCTGCAGGCTTTACGCTTTTACCCAAGCCAGACTGCGTGTCATTTGTAGCCAAGGTGTCTGTAGTTTAGTTCCTATTATGTGAATGATACATTGTCCATAATCACTCAAATGATAAGTACAGTATGTGGAAAATATATACATATTTTAATTTTAGGATCAATATGTCTGGAACATTGTTTCACACACGCTGAAAGACATTTTGCTGACGTTGAAAATATGCCATCCAAAGGAATGACTCTTATATTGAATTGATATAAATAGATAAGTGAGTATGTTGTAGGGGATTTGATAAACAATGAAACAATTTTAATACTGTCGCACATCACCTGGTGAAAAAGGCTTCCCCCAACACAAATAATTAAACAGTGCTGTTTGGTACATCTTGACAAGCAATTTCACTAACCTTCCACGTGGCTTCATCCATGTGAAAAATATGCACAGCCAGCTCTTCAGTCAGATGGATGGCTTTTCATTGTTGTATTGTGTTTGAAGACACACTGAAGCCAAATGCAGGTTCAGCAGTGAACATGGGAAGCACTGCTTCGGAGGTGATGTACCAAACAGCACTGTGACTGACAGTTTGGATGGCTTCACTGAAACAGCTAAATTATTACACTTGAGTTACGCCAAGATGGCAGAATGAACATATGCTGCAAGCTGATTGGATGTTCTTTGTAAAGCACCTCACATTAAAAGTAACAGTATATTTCGGCGCAGCCAATGCTTACAAAAAAATGTGTCAATTATGAGTCACTCATTTTTAACCTTTACATTTTTCAACTGAAAGAAGTTATTAATGCAAGTTTAAAATCTTATCTATATTCGTGTAATTTTGCGCAGCCGACTTGATTCCAGAGCACTCGAAGCGGGTCCTCTCAGTCTTTTAAAATTCAATGCAGGAGAAGCACAGGTGTCAAAGTCAAAGCCCGGGGGCCAGATCTGGACCGCCACAAAATTTTATTCGGCCAGGAAAAGCAAATCAAGCATTTCAAGTTCCATTATGCTTGCTAAAGTCCAAAACAACATTTAAAATTGTCATATGTAGACCACAATAACCGTCATCATTCTTGGCTTCAGATTTGCAAACTATTGATTCATCAATTTGTTGTCCACGCTGTATGTAATATTATACATATTATTGGGGTACCACTCAAATGTTTTGTCTTTTATTTTTACAGTATGTAGAAATAACAATCTGTCAAGCAGTAAATAAACAAAAGACAGTTTCGTGGTGTATTAAAATGGCCTCAAAAGTGATTGCTTACTTATTATTATTATATATTGCTTAATGTGCGTGCTTATCTGCTACCCGGGTACACTGGCAGAAATGCGTCTGCCAAACACTTAAAAATGCTGCATGGTTCTTTTTTCATTTTCATTCGTAAAACATGCTTGATGTCCTAATACAACCTATTAATTCTATAAACTTTTAGATTGGTAAACGTATCTGTCAGTTGTCACTGTTTGCTTGATACATATTCTGCTTCAATACTCTAGTATAGATAGATATAATTCCATGTTTTTTCCAACGCAAATTGCTCTTATTATTGTACTTCAATTAGAATGAGTACAGTCATTTCGTGAAGCAAATATTTATATTGTGACTTATGTCGGAAATTGATGTATTAATTTGAACAACTCCAAAACCTACAGTGGTTAGCTATACGTATTCTCCATCTGTATCTGGATAGTTCCTACCTACAGCACTACAGGAACAACAGTGATCTCTCCTCTTTAGTCAGCGATCCTGCAGGCTTTACGCTTTTACCCAAGCCAGACTGCGTGTCATTTGTAGCCAAGGTGTCTGTAGTTTAGTTCCTATTATGTGAATGATACATTGTCCATAATCACTCAAATGATAAGTACAGTATGTGGAAAATATATACATATTTTAATTTTAGGATCAATATGTCTGGAACATTGTTTCACACACGCTGAAAGACATTTTGCTGACGTTGAAAATATGCCATCCAAAGGAATGACTCTTATATTGAATTGATATAAATAGATAAGTGAGTATGTTGTAGGGGATTTGATAAACAATGAAACAATTTTAATACTGTCGCACATCACCTGGTGAAAAAGGCTTCCCCCAACACAAATAATTAAACAGTGCTGTTTGGTACATCTTGACAAGCAATTTCACTAACCTTCCACGTGGCTTCATCCATGTGAAAAATATGCACAGTCAGCTCTTCAGTCAGATGGATGGCTTTTCATTGTTGTATTGTGTTTGAAGACACACTGAAGCCAAATGCAGGTTCAGCAGTGAACATGGGAAGCACTGCTTCGGAGGTGATGTACCAAACAGCACTGTGACTGACAGTTTGGATGGCTTCACTGAAACAGCTAAATTATTACACTTGAGTTACGCCAAGATGGCAGAATGAACATATGCTGCAAGCTGATTGGATGTTCTTTGTAAAGCACCTCACATTAAAAGTAACAGTATATTTCGGCGCAGCCAATGCTTACAAAAAAATGTGTCAATTATGAGTCACTCATTTTTAACCTTTACATTTTTCAACTGAAAGAAGTTATTAATGCAAGTTTAAAATCTTATCTATATTCGTGTAATTTTGCGCAGCCGACTTGATTCCAGAGCACTCGAAGCGGGTCCTCTCAGTCTTTTAAAATTCAATGCAGGAGAAGCACAGGTGTCAAAGTCAAAGCCCGGGGGCCAGATCTGGACCGCCACAAAATTTTATTCGGCCAGGAAAAGCAAATCAAGCATTTCAAGTTCCATTATGCTTGCTAAAGTCCAAAACAACATTTAAAATTGTCATATGTAGACCACAATAACCGTCATCATTCTTGGCTTCAGATTTGCAAACTATTGATTCATCAATTTGTTGTCCACGCTGTATGTAATATGTGAAGGGGATGAAACATTCTAAGGAATTCCCCAAATTCATAACGGCTCTCGAGAGGAAACCCTAACTACAATGTGGCCCGCAGCAAAGAAAACGAGTTTGACAGCCTGGACCTACATGGCTAGAGCAAAGTTTGTAACCAAGTGCCAGAAAATCTCCACTTGTGGATTGTATAAACTTGGCTTCTGCCAAGTAGGCATTGGGAGAGTCAGATTGTACGTGTTTGTGTATGTGAGAAATACTCACACACAAATACCAGTTGTACCATGGTATGTGAGTACTTTTAGCTATTAATTCTAATGCATTTGGTGAACTGGTTTATCCAATGATTAGGGGGGTTCGAAGTATGCTGATGTCATATTTAGGAGTCAATATGGTAGCATCCACCACACATATCCGGGGACCGCAAATGACTGCGTTTGGATCAAATCCCCCAAATTGCATTACACCACTTTGTACCAGCTTTCACCTTGTCTTAAGTTTAGTCTATACCAAAATAGTTAGGTGGGCAGAGGTGTGTTATAGAAAACAGTTTAGTTTCATGCCAGACAGGGCAACGCGGTCCGGCAAATTTCCCAACATGATTAAAAAGAATTGTCCCTGCATCAAAATGAAGATGCAGCGTTTTTATGCAGAGCACACATTTGTCAGGTTGTGAAAATAGGACCCTTCCTGTCTGATCTTGAATTTCCTGTACATATTAGTCAAACTTTGAAGTGCCATTGTGCTGTACTGCATGTCGGGTTGTGTCATGGAGTATGCTGCTGTCAAGCCAGCCTTGTCATCTCATTAAAACAAAAACAAAAGATTAAGTAAAGTTCAATATTCTCTGGGGTTGCTATTCAATAGCACTGTACTCATATTCACTGAATAATATCCAGATCTTGGTTCATGGTCTCAATTGACTGAGGTTCAATGTAATTAAGGATCATATTCAATGTGGTAACTGTGTTATTGTCTATGATCACAATGTGTTGAATGGGTGCCCCCGTCAACCACCTCCAATGCCACAATTGCATGCATTCATTCTTAGTCGAAGCGGATGAAGACTATTATAACATTCTCAATTCACTTCTTTTTCAATTGAGCACTTTTGGGATGATTGTAACATATATTTTCTAATAATTGGACATAGTTCATTCAAGGAAATTCAAATGCCTTAAAGGACAACCGACGTCTCCGGACAAGTTGTGTCCATAATTTGTAAAATGGCTTCAAATGACTTCTACTGAGTCTGAATATTCCGGAAGTCTTGTTTTTGTGTTGGTGACGAGTCCTCACGTTACGTCACCGAAGGAACGTCCCTGACCGAAAAAAGGACACATTGTAACAGTCCTTCCATCACGTCAATGCATTTTGCTGTACTTGTTTGGTCTGAAAACTTTGTGTTGCACCAAAAAGAGGCAGAAGAGGGCAACAAAGTTCAGTGTAAGACATTAATCAGCCTGCGTAAATGGGCTGATTAATTCCTTACACGGAGGAATTAATCAGCCCGTTTCCACAGGCTGATTAATGTCTTAGACGAAGCTTTGTCGCCCTCTTCTGCCTCTTTTTGGTGCAACATCCCCCCCTCCCCTATTGCCTCAAAATGGCACGGAATAAATTATTTAATTGATTGCAAACATGTATGCTTTCCTCTTCAGAACTATTTGAATCATAATCATAACTGGATGAGTAACAAGAAAGCATATTCTCTGTATCTGAAGCCATTGTTTTGATTCTCCAGCAAGGCAAGACATCTTCGCGTGACGTCACGAACAAGGGGGCGGGACCTTCTGAAACTGGCCACTTCCGGGTTCATTTTTTTGCAGATTTTGGACACTTTAAGCCATTTTTATTGGTGTTTTTCATTTGACTAAAAATATCATACGCTTTGGGTATTTTAGATGCTATAAAACGTTTTTCTGATGTCAATTAGGAAACAAAAAAGTGAGGTGTCGGTTGTCCTTTAATGTCTATGTTAATGTAGGATCCATGGTATGACGGTTAAAAAGAAAATATTTGCATTGTATGAGTATTTATTCACCAAAGGCACTCATTTTACTTCATGACAAAAAACTTCTCGGTTTCACTGTTGCAATGAATAAATAATGGACAATTTGTTTATTTCTCATGGAACTGATGATGATCTCTCACAGTTTACGATCTCGCTCTCAGTGATGCAGCAGGGATTTTTTTATATTCATTTCGAGCTGTTAAGTGTAGTTGAGCCATCTATGCTGTTTGCATCCTTTGACAGCGTCTGCGAGAAAGTATTAGGCACACTGAAATGAGATGTTTTTCTTATTTTTCAGGTTGTATCAACAAACTGTTTGTTTACTTGCTTAAATCAAGGTCATTTTGACCTGAATGCCTCCATTAGCCCTTTTCAATCATCTGACAGGGCCTCAAATAAGCCTCCTCAACTGAGGCATATTTTGTTTTTGTTGTATAGTACTTGCAGTCTCCAAGCTGCCCACTCTACTAAGCGTGTTTTCCTTTTTTTACAAATACACAATACACAGTTTAAGTCAAGGACATATTTGAGGTACATAAGGTGTTGTGCTTTTGGAAAAGACAAAGGAATTAGGCATTTGCCTTTTTGTATTCTCTGCATTGTTTTACTGTTTTGGTGTTTTTTTTAATTTTCGCAGTTTTTTTAGGAAGGATCTATCTCCTCAAAAGAAAATGAACATTACAAAAGTCTAAGTCCTTAATTATTTCAAGTAATCATTACGAATTCAACAAGATGCCAGTGTTCGCAAGGGGGGTCAAACTCATTTTGTTTGCGGGCCACTTTGGAGTTGAGCCTTCTCTCACAGGGCGGTTATGACAGCAAAACTGAATACATGTTTAACAATTTCATCCAATTTTTGCTGTACCCAACACATTTTTGAATGACTGCTTTTGAAATCACAAATCACTCATGTCAGCTGTTTTTTTCTTGACCCAATTATTGTTCAAGTGGGTGTAAACTGAGCCACGAAATTCTTGTAAAATCGTTGCACATTTCAACCTAGCATTTCGGTCAGGTTTTTAGCAAGGATTACATAAATTGACAGACAAGAATTGTCTTTGCAAGCCCCATCAAAAAAAAAAAAAAACGTGGTGGGCTGGAAACCGAGCCTGGAGATTTGAGTTTGAGACTTGTGCATTCCGCATTTGTGACAGGTTGTAAAGTATCTTATTTCGTATTTTGGTTACATTCGCATAGTTATATTGGTTTACAAATGATATATATTGAAAATGTTTATTTAAACAAGGAACGCCTGCTTCGGTTAGTGTTTCGTGTCGGACCGATTTAGATCGTTGGACAGGAAGTTGTTGTGCGCATACGTTGGCATTACATCTGGGCATTCGAAGTAAACCACTGTTGAGTCAAGACATATCGCACGGCTTGTCTTGTGGTTTTTTTCCTGGATCCCACAACACCGTATCTCCCTTACCATAGTGGAGAGTGCAACACATTCAACACTTTTTTCAAAGGTCTGCATCTTTTTAGGGGGCATTTGTAAGGTACAGGAAATGTCGATGACTAAATCGTAGAGGTGAACTTGTTGGCAAATGCCTTCACACTTTTATTCAAATAGCAAATCTTATATAGCCAACTTTATAGATAATGTCAGCTTCACAAAAAGTAAGCGATGTACGCAAGCAATTGGATTTTCTTTCCAACAAAGTGTGGTGATGTGTGAATGATCTGTTTCGTTTCCTTCCGTGACACCATCCTCCATCATCATTGTGGTAATGGGATGACTGGGGCTAGATCTTAAAAGAGGCCTTCACTACCTTGAAGGTGGAACAATGTTATATAATGCAGTTAATTCAGCGCGATGACATCTGGAAGAGCCCCAAGCCAACACTAGCCAAACCCTCCAATTGCAATTGTGGCGCCATCCACTCCCTGAAGCACACGAGACACTTTTACACAACTTAAATCTTCATTATACGCTTCCATTTTTTAATAACCCCCTTTTGGACTATTTTCGTCTGTAATTAAGAACCGTCTCTTTGGTTTGCTAAATCCAAAGGATGCACAACTTGCACATGTGACAGGATTTACTTTGAATTCATCATATTGGCCTGCAAATGAAGAGGGCTGCTTGGGTAACATGCAGCGGTAATCAGAATCACAATGTGGGAGGAAATAGTGACTAATTGAAGTGGCACTAATTTGACAATAGACATTTATTCATACACAAAGATCATTTGTCGAGTCACAACAGCACATTCTTGTTTCTCCTGCAGACTGTCTGTGAAACAAACACAACTGCCCTGTCTGCAAGCAAGGTCATTAAAGCTGTTTGACACTAACTATTGTATACCCGCTCGTTGTTCACCCATGAGGCTGAGGAACGCAGGATATGTGACGAAGCTTGCTTCATTCAACTTTCAAAAGAATGATGAGACTCTCCCACCCCCGCTGTGCCAAAATGTAGTGACATACACACATTTCAGGTGATTAAATCGAAATAGGACAAGACATGACAACTTCAGATTGCTCTTCCGCATTGAATACAGAAGGGTGTGTAATATTTTGGTTCTGTAGTTTAATACAGTGCAATATTTGTCCTCTATCGTCAATCACGACATTGACCGTACTTGCACATGTCCTCTGCTCCATCACAATAATCGATCTGTGAGGCTACTGATTATCCTTTATCACGGCAAAGCAACTGGGCAGTGAAGGTAATATGTTGATTTGCCTAAGCAAAAAAGTGGTTCTTTTAAGTTGGAATGGCTGTCGGAGTATGTCCACATACTGTCGAAGAACAAATAGTGAAACGGGGTGAGATATGTTCTTTGTCGACAGAGAAAGGTCTGCCTTGCAAAAGATGCTGCAAAGCCTCAGCTGTAAGTACATTTTCGGATTGGAAAAATACTGGACTACGTCCAGCGACACATTCAGGAGAAAAGTCATATGAATGATATTGGAATTACTGTATACAAAGACGCAATAGGAAAAGGGTTTGGGAGCACAAATGACCAGAAGAAAAAGAACCAGAAAACACAGGATAAAATCAGACCCTGATTAACTTAATGTTCAAATTGACTATGTATTCTGTGCCATTAAAATGAATGCACCATGTATTGGATTGGTGTTGGTTTGATTTCTATAGAATGTGTTATAATATTGTGATTTTTCTGTGTTATAAATAATTATATGAATACATAAATAAATACATAAATAAATAAGTAAATAAATAAATAAATAAATAAATAAATAAGCCCTTTTAGTAACAACCTATTACTTTAGTGTTAAAATACACTTTTTACACATCTGGATACTCTCGCACAATTACAATGCCACTTGCACGTACTAAGTCAAGGTGCAATTACACTTTATTGTTGCATGTCACATGCGCTCACTGTCGGGGGAGAGGGTGTGTGGTGGGGGGACATCTTTCTATTTGAGAAGGGCTTTTCAATATAACCATGTCGCTCAGCGTTTTTTTTTTCTCCCTTGTGTTCTGATCTTCCGCTAGAATGACTATTTAGTAGTGCTACAGTTTTTCTTTCCATCAATCGTGATTGAAAGAGTACTGTAGAAAACAACAAACGATGAAAAGTTGAAGCAGTCTGTTAGTGTCCCACAGCTGACTCCTCCAAATCAATGCTGTGGAATTTTTTAAATGTATAGGCAACACATTCAGGGATGGGTGGATGTATAATGTGTGCTTAAACATTTAAAATTGCCATTTCATTTCATTTATAGATTAGGCCTCAGTCGATGAAAAGGTTTCTTCAGCCGTCATCGGACGTTTCGCTTCTTATCCAAGATGCTTCTATAGCGAACTAAAGTCTTACTGGTAGTATCGGCCCTTCAACAGATCACTGGAGCAGTGTGAAGTCCCATCCTGCTTCAAACAGTCTACTATCGTCCCAGTTCCAAAGAAACCAGCACCATCGGGATTGAACGACTATAGACCTGTTGCTCTGACGTCTGTGGTTATGAAGTCCTTTGAACGCCTCGTGCTGAACCACCTAAAGAACATCACCGGACCTCTGCTAGATCCTCTTCAGTTTGCCTACCGGGCAAACAGGTCTGTGGAGGATGCAGTCAACATCGGACTGCACCACATCCTCGACCACTTTGACAACACAGGAACCTACGCAAGGATCCTGTTTGTGGACTACAGCTCTGCGTTCAATACGATCATCCCAGAACTCCTCATCCCCAAACTTCTCCAGCTTGGTGTGTCCCCTACGATCTGCCAATGGACCCTCAGCTTCCTGACAGGACGGACACAACAGGTCAGACTGGGAAATATATCATCCACAACCCGAACCACGAGCACTGGAGTCCTCTCTCCATTGCTCTTCTCTCTCTACACGAACGACTGCACCTCAACGCACCCAGCTGTCAAACTCATAAAGTTCGCAGACGACACCACGGTCATCGGTCTCATCAAAGACGGCGACGAGTCTGCGTACCGACAACAAGTGGAGCAGCTGGAGCTCTGGTGCAGCCGTCACAACCTGGAGCTGAAGACGCTCAAGACAGTTGAGATGATCGTCGACTTCAGGAAACATCCATCACCAGAGCTACCCCTCACACTATCCAACTGCCTTGTGTCAACCGTTGAGACCTTTAAGTTCCTGGGAATCACAGTCTCCCGGGACATGAAGTGGGAGGTCAACACCAACTCTATCCTGAAAAAGGCCCAACAGCGAATGTACTTCCTGAGGCTGCTAAAGAAGCATGGCCTGCCGCAGGAGGTGCTGCAACATTTCTACACGGCTGTCATCGAATCCATCCTGTGTTCTTCCATCACCGTTTGGTTCGGGCCCGCTAAAAAAATGGACAAAATCCGACTTCAACGGACAGTTAGGACGGCGGAAAAAATCATTGGCACCGCCCTACCCACTCTCGAGGACTTGCACACTGCAAGAATCCAAACTAGGGCGCGGAAAATCCTACTGGACCCTCCGCGCCCTGCCCACCACCTTTTCCAGCTACTCCCCTCAGGCAGACGCTACCGATCCATGTGCACCAAATCCAGCAGACATTTAAACAGCTTCTTCCCCCAAGCCATTAACTCTTTGTATAGTGCCACTTAGTTTTTTTGACGACGATACTAGTGCAGCGTGTTCTACCGGAAACAAATTCCTTGTGTGTTCTACATACTTGGCAATAAAGATGATCCTGATGATTTTGATTCTGATATACATATATATATCCCTAATGTCCTGGCCTGATTGCCCCACTCCCTCTGGTAGGTGGGACAATCAGGCCAGTCGTTAGTCAGGAATGTCTCCCCCCAACCTGAGAGTAGGGACCTATCATAGCATGTCCGGCGCCGCTATGTCTGGATATATATATATATATATATATATATATATATATATATATATATATATATATATATATATATATATACAGTAAAGTCTCGTTATATCGATATTCAAGGGGGTTCGAAAAAATATCGATATAACCGGGACTATCGATATATCCGACCCTGTTTGCATGTAATTTTCTCCGTGCGTGCATAGAAATAGTATCGATATAACCGGGACTATCGATATATCCGATATCGATATAACGAGACTTTACTGTATATATATATATATATATATATATATATATATATATATATATATATATATATATATATATATATATATATATATATATATATATATATATATATAGGGCCGATACTACCAGTAAGACTTTAGTTCGCTGAAGAAGGATCTTGGATAAGAAGCAAAACGTCCGACATCTTCAAAAAAGTACAGATGACGGCTGAAGAAACCTTTTCATCGATGGACCACTCCTGTACGACTGAGGGTTTACACAGACGGATTAGGCCTCAGGTATTGGAGATTTTCACAAAACAGGCTCCTGACATGGGTCATAAGATGTTCCAAATATAAAAGATTCATGAGCATACATGAGCTTTTCTTTCAATTTCACAATGATCAAAACCGTCACTCATCAGTCATTTCATTAAGTTCAACTATATTTTTATCCCTAGTTTGACAGAATGAGACATGCTGCATTTCGGCTTTTTCTTCGCATTTCTGTACAAACTGGGCAGCAGGTGAACCAGACGACTGTATCACGGCAGTTGTTTCAGTATATCAGCAAAGAACATGATGCTGGACACACAGACTGTTAGCATCAGTCTTGTTTCAACAAAACAAAGAATGCAAATCCAATATTGCGCTCATCTTGGATAATTCAGATGTGTGTGTGTAATCTCCTTCAGACTCTCGGTGAGTGAAGCACCTGAAGGGCATAAAACCTGAAATTACGCCACATCTGCCATTTGAGTTTCAATTCTCTCCCTAACTCGCCCTCCTCTTGCTTTGCCTCCAGATGGCCCAACTTGTCTTGTGTTATTCCCACAAGACCTCATAGAGGGTCCTTGATGTGATTTAGACACATTATGTACCATATATCTGCCTATGAGAAAGCAGGTTCACAATTAACTTTATCAAGTGAGGGCAACATCAGCAACTATTTACGTGTCTTGATGACAAAGACCTCAAAGAATTTATATTAAAGCATGCCACATATTGAGTTTCATTTTTTTGACTCCTTGATTCGGTGTATAACAAATGTCTTGGTTCACAAGTTTCACACACAAATATGATTTTATTTTCCGCCACCTACAAACAATACTGCGCAAGCCCCTTTACTTTAGGGTGAAGTGTAAATAATTGCCTTTTTTGAATCATGTTTCATATCCAATGCAATATCTCCAGGGCATGTAATTGGCATCAGTTTGCCCATTAACATTTTAATACATACATTTTATATGTAACAAGAGAGTTGTTTTTATTGGATTGACTGAATGCATTATTTTCTGTCATGATGAGCAAATTGAAATGTTCTCCTCTTGGGATTGGGTTAACTGAAGGAATTTGGTTTGGTGTCACCTTACAATTAAAAAATCAGCTGAATTCTATTGCTGGCGCATCGATGAAAAGGTTTCTTCAGCCGTCATCTGTACTTCTTTGAAGGTGTCGGACGTTTCGTTTCTTATCCAAGAAACTTCGTCAGCAAACTAAAGTCTTACTGGTCGTTTAGGCCCTGTATATATATCCCTACTGTCCAGATATGGCGGTGCCGAACTCTGCTATGATAGGTCCTTACTCTCAGGTTGGGAGGAGCAGAGGACTATTCCCTGCAACTGCTCCACTGATAGTTCCTATCGTTCTGACTAACGTTATTTAGTCTCCCCAATCTACTGCTCTTTACAATTTCATTCTTACAATGAAGAGTAGTAGATTGGGGAGACTAAACAATTTCTAAAAAAAAAAAAATACTTTATCAACATCACAGGATTATTACTAGTGGTCCTCAATCGGCAGTACATATGCACCTAAAAGCTAGCAACCACTCATTTGACGACAATGAGGTTAAAATCTTAGCGAAACAACATAGATGGTTTGAAAGGGGAGTAAAAGAAGCGATTTTCATAAAACAGCTCAATCCTTCATTAAACCGATATGGTGGTGTGAGGTTCAATTTGGATCGTTCATACATACATATAATAGCATGCTTAGGCAACATAGGATTAGTAATACTGATGAGGTAATACGGGTCGAAGTGGGGCAATCAGGCCAGTCGTTAGTCAGAACGATAGGAACTATCAGTTGAGCAGCTGCAGGGAGTCGTCCTCTGCTCCCCCCAACCTGAGAGCAGGGACCTATCATAGCAGAGTCTGGCACCGCCATGTCTGGACAGTAGGGATATATATATATATATATATATATATATATAGGGCCTAAACTACCAGTAAGACATTAGTTTGTGACGAAGAAGCGAAACGTCCAACACCTTCAAAGAAGTACATATGAAACCTGAAGAAACCTGTTCATCGATGGACCACTCCTGTATGACTGAGAGCTTACACAGATCTATTGCTGGTGTTATCTGAAAAGTAAAATATTCAGATATGTCTAAAGGGAAGTTAGCCGACATTTTCAGGGTCAAGTGAGATTAAGGGTACTTGTCAGTTATGCATTCATTCATTCGTTTTCCGAACCACTTTGTTCCTCACCCGGGTCGTGGCTTGTCAGTTACTCATGAATAAACAATAGCACATCTCCAACTTACGTTTATATTTCAGTACTCTTATACTCATATAATTGGTGAGTACTCAGCAGATTTCTAAATAAAATATGGCCACACAAAGACATCTTTTTCAATTGTTTTCACTGATTTCATAATAGAAGCAAGCAAGAACAAAATAAGATGAGATACCATATGTATAACTGGTGCCTCAGCTTCTTTTTTGTATGACACAAGCCATACAGTACATTAATTCCCTGACGGGACTTGGGAACTCCATTACATTGAACGAGTTATTGTAACCCCTCTAATGGGGTAATTAATCTAGCCGGAAATTGGAAATACATAAAACCCTGTCTCACTGGAACATGCCTAAGGGCAATAGACGGGTTTGGGCCCTGAACTCTAAGATGTGTATTGAGCAGCATCATGCCACCACTTTGAACTGTGCCGCTCCTCGTAGGCGCTTCTCCGGTTTCCATCCTTAATCTCAATTATATATGTAAAGTTTAGACTCAAAATCCAATCACTTGATGGGTTTGTAAACAATGTTTAACTGGTTCGCGTTCTTGTGCACGAAAGGCAAATGCACAAATAAACACAACAATAAATTGATTTCTACTATCTATCAGGCTACATAGACTGGCAAATAGTCGAGTGCGCCTTCTAAGAACAACTCAAGCGCATGCTTCTCGCTTGCCAGCATGTCTTTTCGTGGTGAAAAGACATACTGGTGCTAACTACAAACATGCTTAACCAAAACCGAAAGTCTGTGTTCGAATCTGATGAAGTTGCACCGACCATAACATTACCATAATTGCTTTAGGGAATGTGGAGAATATCAATAACTTAGTCAGTGGTGAAAAATAATCCAAGGTGCAGCAGATCAAAGTAGGTTGCTAAAGCGACCAACGTTTGCATAAAGTATTGGCCAAGCTGGTGACAAGCAAGAGATGCAAATGTGTTGTTTCTGTGTATGGTTCTTCCACACATTTGTGAAACTCCCATTTGTTAACGTGGTAGCAAAAAGGAAAGGAGAGCTTATCTACCAAAAAACACATTGCATGATTTATTTGTATATTTATTTTGGGGTATTTGGTTCACATTGAGAGAACAATGTAATGGAGTGGGGCAAGAAATTAGTGATTGATAGCACTTCGGCCTGACTGCCATGACTACTTTATATGATTTGCAACCTCTCCAGGAAATGCATTCAGACAATTTATCCTTAAACGTTTGTCCTTTCCTTTGCATGTTTTATTAGAACCGCGGCTACATGAGTAAAAATAAACAAGTCACCGATCAACCTCAGTCATTGGTGGAAACCCGCTCCTAAGAACACACGAAGAAATTGTTTCTGTACTGATGTTGCTTTGTTGGAATCTTTAATGGTATCTTGTAGTTTCCACAGTGCTGTATAGAATATGAGAAGATTGGAAACAAATCAACATATAGAAATGAAAAAGGCTCAAATATAAATATGTGGTTGTCACCAAAAAAAGCCCTTTCCAATACAACCAGGCTTGTCTCTGCAATGTAGTACAAAATGGGAACAGGCTGTTAGGTTGCGCATAGATGCAACTGTTCTGATGCTGCAATGTGTGAGTTGACCTTTTCTGTCTTCACACTGCAGCAGAGTCCGATGTACGATGTTATGATGAAGAGGATAGCATACATGCATTTTATAAGGTCAAATAATTATATTTGTAACAGTGGTCTCGAACACTGTACAACAATCTGTCAGCGTTGAGATTGATGTAGATGTTTTCAAAACAATGTTACAATCAGGGGACTTTGACATCAACAATGTCTGACTAAATGAATGAATAAAACATTATCTCTGCCCTCTTAGCATAATCAGGGGAATTACACTCTTGTCAAATAATGATTTTAGTCCTGAGCCCCACATTTTGACTGCACTCAAATCTGCAAGAGAATAATGTTTATACCTTGCTGTTGCACATTGTTGTGCAGTTGAATATATGCCTTGTCAATCTTGGGAGCACATGCACTTTACTATTCCTGTAATGACCCTCTGATTAAAAAAACTGAGCAGTGCAGCATATTTGATTGTCTCAGCTCTCACAACCACTTTTGTCGTTTTTGAAAGCTTGTGAGTCAAACACCAAAGGCTTTGCTTTACTGTAGTGATCAGTCCACTTTATGTATCTTTGTCAACAACTGCATTATAGCAACAACATCCTTTTTAAAATTCCATAATTTGTGCATGCAATTTCCATTATGGGGTTCCATGGTAGTATTTTGAAGTGCCCTTGCACATTAATCATGAACTTGAAGAAAACATTAGATACTCCACGACTTGCAAATGGAAATTGGCAGTGATGTGGCAGAAATATGGTTCAACATATGGTACAACAAAAGATATATGGGAGAGCATTACAGCATTTGTAAATTTGTGTTCTGGCTGTCCAATAAAGCTGGATGTATTTCTTAAAGTGTTAGCGCTTTAATCATATTTACTGGCTCGCCCTTGTCAACAGGGGACTTAGGGCCCCTGCAAATTGTCTTTCTGAGACCGAGTGACATTGCCTCGGCTTCCTTCATTGAGACATACCTTGAATGGTGATCGTGCTATTCTGCGACATTGCTTTTATTCTCTAAAATTCTATTTCATATTCCACGGTCAGGCCAAACAAGTCAGATGCTCTGACTAGGAAGGTTCTGAAATATTTGTCGCCAATAATAGGATCCAATAAATGGGAACTCCCCCTCAGCCTTCAGTGTGATGAGTTTCATGAGCACACCTTGGGTCTTCTTAAAAACTGCAGATGTCTGAAATGAAATATTTCATAATTTCTGTAGCACCGCTTTAAGGCCAGTTGGTTGTCTGCCCCTACATGGTCGTGCTTGTATTGTCTTTGTTATGCTGTTTTACAAACAAAATTTGTGTTTTTGGAGTCTGTCTGTAGTCAAAGAATTAGATGGACCCGTTTAAGCAGCATCTTTTCAGAAGTGCTTATGCTTATTAAATGAAAGGGTTATTTTCTCTTATTATATGAACCTACAGTGCATTTCCCGTTGATGCTACTGGGTGACAAGCCATGCATGCAGGTTGACTAAACTTGTTCTAGCTGCTTTCTGATTGCAAAATGATGTGTTGTTTTTATTTGGTGGGGGGACTCTGTGACATTAGGAGGATATCCATCATATCAATACAGTGAAAGCTGTGTATATATATATATATATATATATATAATGAGGACATACGATATAAGGAATATCTGGCTTTGTCACAGCCAATGGGGGTAGTCTGGGTTAAATTATTAGATTAGATTAGATTGCATTAAAATACATTAGAATAGAGTATAGTACAGTAGATTAGATTACATTACCCTTCATTAGTCTCACACTAGATGAATTTAAATTTCACAGCAGCAGATCAGAGATCTTCTTTTAGTCTGTAAAATGATGTTAAATTGTAGAGCATATGCCCAAACTGTCACTTCGTACCTATTGGATCTCAGTGGGTGTGCGTGACTACAATGGACATTTTATTTATTTATATTTTATTTTTGACATCGCTCTGAGTCCTGAAAATGTATTTTGAAGTAGCATTTGTCCTTTTCTCTGAAGATACTGTGATAAATTACAAAAAAAATCATTCTGTGGTATTGTTCAGTATAAACTCAGTTTTAAAGAGACAAACATGATGTGGCATGACACCCACCACTCAAAAGATATTCTCCACCCTCAACCCCCCCACCTCCCTCTCTCGTAATAGCTGAATGGATCCCATCCAATACAGAGAGACCTCGGCTTACAAACACCTTACCTAAGAACTTTTCGGTTTACGAACGTCAAATTTATGAAAATTAAACCTTGGAATACGCACTATTTTTCGCGATACACACCCACCACGGCTGGCGGAGTGATCTTCAGATCTGGCGGAGTGGCTTGTTGCTGACGATAATGAGGTCCTCAACACAGAGGATTTGATTTGCCTTCAAGCGGACAAGCAGAAGCAGGCAATTCAGGAGTTGATGTGCCGGCTTTTATTGAACACTTCCATCCAGAAAAGGCTATGAGACTCATCAACATGATAAATGATAATGTGATGCCTCAGTTTTGTAAGATCTTACAAGTCAGAAAGCAACAGGTGTCAATTAACAGCCATCGACGACCGTCACAAATGTAAATAAAGTGACTTTATTATCGAGTGCAGTGTATTTCTTTCATTACAATACAATAGCACATTTATTATATACAGAATAAGGTATGTTGTGTGTAGTTTTAAGGCTTATTTAGCTGAAAATTATATTTTATGGAAACCTGGGAACGGATTATTCTCATTTTAATGGTTTCCTATGGGGAAAAAAAATGGTGATACACACTTTTCGCCTTACACACTGTCTGGGAACCAATTAAGTTTGTAAGCCAAGGTCTCACTGCATTAAAATGGAAAGGTTGGGGCATGCCTCTGGTCAAGACATATCTCTTTCATACAGAGGACACTAAAATGATTGATTGAAAGCAGTACATTTCTTTTTTCATTTGTTTTCATTTGGTCTCTTTTCCACTGGGACTGTGCTGAGTAGATTTTTTTTCTTCATTTTACCTTTGCGTATACTTTGTCTTTGATATTGCTGTTTAGTCTTGTAGTCTCGGTGATAATAAAAGCTGAATCTCTGTCAGTGGCACACATTAAAAGTTTTTTTTTCTCTTAAAAGACATGGCTATGATGGGCTGGAAAAGAAGCTAAAAGAAGTCTTTACTGAAAGAAGCAGCATCTTGCACCATCTCTCCAAGACATCTAAGGAGCTGGACAGCATAAAAGGCAACATTCAGGTTCGACTCTTTTTTTTTTTCTCCCTGAAAATTATTGCCGACTACAATGCGATGGCCACCGTGGATGTTTTTTTAAGAAAACCAATTCAAATAGCTCTTATATTTTCAATGAACATATGAACAAAAGATGAAACATATAGATATATAATCGGGTGAAATACTTTAGTGCCTCATTCATTTGCACAACAATATGCACCTTGTATAAACATCCTCCTCAGTAATGTCACCCAATGAAATTTCAGTTCATGGGAAAAAAATAGAAAAGCTTTTCTTTTCTTATCGCCAACTTCCCTTCAAATAATATTTTTGACTGATAATTTGCATTGTAGGTTTTGGGCAAATAGAATTCGAAGTAAACTGGTTACCAAAGACATAATACACGGCCAGCAACATGTGTATGTGCGCGTCGGTGCGTGCATGCATTCCTGTGACCGTGTGACTGTGTGTTACCACATGTGTGGAGCAGTGACGTGCGGTGAGGTTCATGGCTGATGAGGCACTGACGTCCTCACAGTCAGATTTACAAACATATGAACTCAACAGAGTAGCTTATTCACCATTTGATTGGCAACAGTTAACATGTTTTGTTTAAAATGTCATGGCAGCATTCTTTATATACTGTATACAAACTGTAGCATTAAAAAAAACATTATTATCGCGTTACCTTTATTATGAATGAAGTCCAAGTCTGTCCATCTCAATGGAGATCACTGACAGTAAAGAAAGTCGTCCTTGATCAGTCCTGTTCCGACTGTATGTTTTCAGTGTTTTGTGCTGAGAATTACCGCTCCACTGATGCTATAGTAGTTGGAACACAGAGCATGAGCTGGAGCAACTTTGTCGCTTCAGGAATAGTTTCAATGAGATCCTTCTTGGCCAAAAAGCTGAGAAGCTGTCCAGGACATTTACAATCATCCCTCACCGTTTGTGAGCTATACAGTCCAGTGTTGGTCTTCCTTTAATTATTGTCTCCTGCTTCGATTGAAAGTCCAGCTTAGAAAATTATTTCAATTTAGATATGTAATCCACCATTCTGAAAATAAGGCCAAGAAACACAAAAAAATGACTGGATGGTTGCACTTAACTTGCTAACTGTTTACTGTAGCTTTCTGTCACTAATTATATTATTCTGCAGCCGAGGAGTCGCAAGAAGAATCTCTAAGCACCAGCGCCCCCTGTCATGAGGCAGGAGAACTGTGTGCCTCACCTATGCACACAGTTTGATAAAAATAAAATAAGCATTTTTGGGGTGTCGGGTGATTGTTTGTTGTATGCTTTGTATTCAATTGTATGCATTGTCTGCTGTGCATGTGTTTACTTAACCTTGGCGGACTTTTACTCTTGGTTTTCTTTTGATACTTTGTATTTTTTTCTGTTCAGATGATTTTGATGTTTTACATATTGTTCCTGCTGAGTTTATTTTAATACAATTTGTCAAACACAACCTCCTGCTCCCTCCTGCCTGCTTTTTGGGATCCACATCTGCCATCACCACCTTGCAAAATGTGAAATTGGTGCTGAACAATTGTATACTGTATAAGAAGACTACAGTATAATGTAGCCACAAGGGGGCACAAGCCAGTGTCTTATTGTGCCGGTCCCAAGCCCGGATAAATACAGAGGGTTGTGTCAGGAAGGGCATCCGACGTAATTTTTTTTTGCCAAAACAAATATGCTAATCAAACCTATGAATCCCGTACCGGATCGGTCGGGGCCCGGGTTAACAATGGCCGCCATTGGTACTGTTGACCTTCAGGGTGCCAGTGGAAAATGGACTACTGTTGGTCGAAGGAGAGGAGGGAGGTGTGCCCGGAGGAAAAGAGAGAAATGGAACGCCAAGAGTATAGAACTAAGAGTAGGAACTTTGAATGTAGAAACAATGACAGGTAAAGGTCGAGAGCTGGTTGACATGATGCAGAGAAGGAAGGTAGACATACTGTGTGTCCAGTAGAGCAAGGCTAGAAGCTTAGGGTCAGGGTTTAAGTTGTTCTATCATGGTGAAGACAGAAAGAGAAATGGAGTTGGGGAGCCTACAAGAGTGGAGGCAGAAGTACACAGGTAGACTACATTTTGTGTCAACGGCGCCATCTGAAGGAAATCCGTGACTGCAAATTGTGGTTGGTGAGAGTGTAGCCAGACAACATAGATTGGTGGTGTGTAGGGTGACGCTGGCAGTGAGGAAGATGAAGAAACCAAAGGCTGAAGTGAGGACAAAATGGTGGAAGTTGAAAAAGGAAGAGTGTTGCATGACATTTAGGAAGGAGGTAAGACAAGCACTGGGTGGGCAAGAGGTCCTTCGAGATGACTGGCAAACTACAGCAAACATAATCAGAGACACAGTTCGGAAAGTACTTGGTGTATCGACTGGAAGAAAGGTAGATAAGGAGACTTGGTGGTTGAATGGGGAGGTGCAGGAGTGTCTACAGAGAAAGAGGTTAGCAAAGAAGACTTGGGACACTGAGATGACGGACGAGAGTAGACAGCAGTACAAGGAGATGCAGCGCACGGTTAACGTAAAGGTGGCAAAGGCCAAACAAGAGGCCTATGATGACTTGTATGCTCGGCTAGACAGCAAGAAAGGTGAGACTGATCTTTACAGGCTGGTGAGAAATAGAGACAAAGACGTAAGGACCTGCAGCAGGTTCGGGTGATTAAGGATAGAGATGGCAATGTATTAACAGGTGCCAGTAGTGTGATGGCAAGATGGAAAGAGTACTTTGAAGAATTGATGAATGAGGAAAATGACAAGGAACAAAGAGTAGAAGACGTGAGTGTTGTGGACCAAGACATAGCAAGCATTAGCAAGGATGAAGTGAGGAGGGCGCTGAAGAGGATGAAGGGGGGAAAGGCACTTGGGCCTGATGATTTACCAATCGAGGTATGGAAGTGTCTTGGAGAGGTGGCGGTGGTGTTCCTGACTGGGTTATTCAACAAGGTCTTAGATGGTGAACAGATGCCTGAAGAATGGAGACGAAGTGTACTCGTGCCCATTTCTAAGAACAAAGGAGATGTGCAGAGTTGTACTAATTACAGAGGAATAAAGTTGATGAGCCATAAAATAAAACTCTGGGAAAGAGTAGTTGAAGCAAGACTAAGAGCAGAAGTGAACACTTGTGAGCAGCAGTATGGCTTCATGCTAAAAAAAGAGTACGACAGATGCAGTGTTTGCTTTAAGAATGCTAATAGAGAAGTACAGAGAAGGTCAGAAGGAATTGCATTGTGTCTTTGTAGATCTGGAGAAAGCGTATGACAGGGTGCCCAGAGAAAATCTGTGGCATTGCATGAGGAAGTCTGGAGTGACTGAAAAGTATGTCAGAACGGTGCAAGACATGTATCATGACTGTAAGACAGTTGTGAGATGTGCTGTCGGTGTGACTGAGGAATTCAATGTGGAGGTGGGACTCCACCAGGGGTCAGCTCTGAGCCCCTTCTTGTTTGCTATGGTGATGGACAGGCTGACAGACGATGTTAGACAAGAATCTCCTTGGACCATGATGTTTGCAGATGCCATTGTGATCTGTAGCGAGAACAGGGAACAGGTGGCGGAGAAACTAGAGATGTGGAGATATGCCCTGGAAAGGAGAGGAATGAAGATCAGTCGCAGCAAGACGGAATATATGTGTGTGAATGAGAGGGATCCAAGTGCAAGAGTGATGCTACAGGGGGAAGAGATAAAGTGGTTTCTTTGGGAGTGACCAGGTTGGATAGGATCAGGAATGAGTACATTAGAGGGACAACTCATATTAGAGGCGTTAGAGAGAAAGTCAGAGAGGCCAGACTGAGATGGTTTGGACATGTCCTGAGGAGAGAGAGCGACTATATCGGGAAAAGGATGCTGAGCCTTGAACTGCCAGGCAAGAGACCAAGAGGAAGACCAAAGAGGAGGTTTATGGATGTGGTCAAAGAGGACATGAAGGTAGCTGGTGTGAGGGAAGAGGATGCACAAAACCGGGATGGATGGAGGACATTGATTCGCTGTGGCGACCCCTGAGGGGAAAAGCCGAAAGGAAAATAAGATAAGAAGACTACAGTATGTTTCAGATGATATTGCAGCTCTGCTGCGCTGTGCAAGACACGAAAGCTGGTCATGTGACCAACGGTGTGACCGATACAGATATCGCTAATGGTGGTACTGTATAGAAACCCTTAAGCAAATATCGATATAAGCAGAGCAAAATGGCTGGTGGGAGATGAAAAGGGCACCGGAGTAACCGGATTATCGAAATAACCCAATATCGTACTAAACGGAAGTAATTATACATAAAAGACTAGAAATTTGCAGTACTATCAATATAACCGATATCGATATAACGAGACTTTACTTTATGAACAAGAATGCATTATCAACTTCAGATTTAAAGTATTTTATTTAAATAAATGTTCAAACTGTAACCAAAACACCATGTTTGCCTCATGATAAATACGTTTTACATTAATTTGTGTGAACAGTAGTAACTAAAAACTGCTCCTAATGAAGTCATGATAATTTCATAATAGTGAGCGAGTAGAAATGACAGATTTTCTTACATGTCACTGTTACCGTCCTTTTTTTTCTGTACTACTGTCTGTGATTGTTTTGTGAAATTTTAGAGTATACTCACTTCTCAAGGGACCACTACACCACTGGTTATGATATGGTTAGAAGGGAAAGACAGATTTTCATCTGACATTCTTGGTTCCTTGACCTTAACTCTTGCCCTTAGCTTGAATAGTCCTGGAACATTTGTAGATGAACTCCAAGCAGGAACACAGTGTAACATTTAATGAGCACTGTGTTCACAACAACAGACATTGTCTTATATTTTCAAAATGGGGATGAGGAACATGTGATGGCAGCATGTCATGTGTATTTAAATGCAAATATAAAATGACATTGTTGAAGCAGGGCTCCACCGCTGGTGGGATAGGAGCAATTCATTAATGCAAGATAAAACATATTTTGCGGTATAAGTTCATCAATAAGGTTTTTTAATCAAATGAAGACCTGTGTGAGTACCTATCACACTCATCGTTCAACAAATGCAAAATGGACTCATTTAAACCTACATATAGACAAGGGGTGGCCAAGCCTTTTGCTACAGATTCGGTGAGGTGAAAATTTTGTTCAGTGCAAATGTTAAAGTACAGTGATACAAACTTAATTGGTTTCCAGAAAGTGTGTGTAAGGAGAAAAGTTCATCTGCCAAACATTTATTTCCCATAAGAAACCATTAAAAATGAGAATAATCCATTCCCCGGTCCCATTAAACATAATTTATTACTGAATAAGACTTAAAATTACACAAAATATACCTTATTTTATGTATAATTGTATAATAAATGTGCTAGTGTATTGTAATTAAAGAAATAAACCTTACTTATAATAAAGTCATTTTATTTACCTTTGTGATGGTCGTTGATGTAGTGGCCTCTTGATGATATCAGAGTGAAGTTGCTGTGCTTTCTCGGCGATAATACCCTGACTCACACGGGCCCCTGCAAGCAGCTTTTCGTTAATCCAAATCAACAGAAAATTTTCAACCTCTTCTATTGCCTTAGACAGTTGCTTAGACAAGAGAAACCCTTAGCCACACATAGCAATGGTCGACTTAGCATACTGGCACTGGGACGCTAAATCACACAAACGCACACCCCGTTTGTGTTTTTCGATGATCCCCTTCTTCTGCTCGACTGTAATTTTCTTTTATGTCCTCTTCAGCTTAACAGTAGCCTGTAGTGTGGTCTTTTTCGGTCCTGTGATAGGAAAATTACTCGACTCTATAGCAAACGACGTCTGCACTCAAAAGGGGTGTGGAAAACTCGTCCGCCCGCCACCGTGGTGCTGTTCGACCGTCTGGTTAAGTGTTCATTCGCCGAAAATTAGTCCACCAGCCACCATGGTGCTGTGTGGTTTGGTTCGTCCCCCGAAAACTAGTTTGTATTCCAAGATAATATTCTCACGGATTTAATGTCCGTAATGTGATTGTGCAACTCACGCAGCTACCCCCACGGTTATAGCTGACATTGTATTGCACGTTTTACAAGCTTTAGTGGGTGCCCGCGTGTGGATATTTCAGCATTGTGCAGGTGCCTTGCTGCAGCTAACTTCTGGAATAAGCATGCAATGTGGGCCACCAACACACGAAATTCAGATGTGCATGTGGAACTGAAGTGCAACATATCACATTCAGGATTGCTGTAGTTTTGCACTTGAAAAGGGTTACTTATTTTCTCTCAACTCACCAAACGTGCATGGACGCTTTTTATTTGTTTATGACATTATTATATTTTGAATATCTTCAACCCAAACCTTTGTACAGGTAATAAGTGATCTTCAAAAGAAAAGTCAAATACTGTTTACGTCTTTTACCATGTGTGGAAACTGCAACCATGTATAAAATAAATAATAATAATAATAATAATAATAATAATAATAATAATAATAATAATAATAATAATAATAATAATAACCTGGACAATGTCAATTGTAATCAGCAATTTGCTCGTGAAGTGACAAATGTCTTGAGTGTGTAGGACTACGGACCGGTTGAACTGGCGATTTAGGTGAAACAGTTTTCATCTCGGTTAGGCTGTTCAAATGTGCTACAAGTCAATAGCCAGTGACAATATGGGGGAAAATGCTATGTTTTTACCATTTTACCTTTATTTTATCAATACATTGAAATAACTTTACCCATGTTGGAACAACTGCTGTGTCTTCAAATGACTTTTCAATTACTTCACTCACTCACTCAAGTCTATACAATATGTATGAATGATATAGCCCAGCACAAAATGTTTACTCCATATTGGCAGTTCCATGCTTCTACTTCTTGACATTTGGAGACTCATTCAGTTAATGTGCGTGTATGTGTAGATGGACAGTATCAATAAATTTGCTGTCTCTGTGAGTCCACAGTTGTACCTCAACAGGCAGAGTTTGCTTGTAATAATAACTAATTCCGTCCATGGAAAAGTCATGAACACGCTTTTACCAGCGCCTCTGATCCTAAAAAGGATCAGTTATGGAGTCTGATGTCACTAAAGCTGCAACAACTTCACTGTTATCTCATGTGGCATGTTCAATGACGGTGGTTCAAACTCGAACATTTTGTGAGCGGTGTCGTTTCAGAAAATCTGGGTCAAATTCCAAATTGTACACCAATTGACTTTAGAATCAAAACACATTTCTTCCTCCACTTGCATTGTTCAAAAGGTCTTTGACTCATTTAATAGTCATTTGTCAACAGTGCCTGTCTCATTCCTGAACATAAATGTAAATGAGGGGCCGTTGGGGACAGGGAAAAAGGGAAAAACATCCCCATACCACCAATGGAAATGGGATTTGCGGAAATGCAATATTAATTGCCATAGAATTTACCTTCAGGCATGTTTTAAAATAAGCAACATCATGATGGAGTTCTATTACTCTCTTTCAGATTCATTGCAAACGAAAATATATTTAAGGGATTGTCAAGTAATTACAGACTTACTCATACAGAATTACCCATCAGGCAGGTTGTCAGGGACGAGTAAAAATAATTAAAAAAAATATTCAGTAGTTCTCCCCCTACCCCCTACCCCTTGTTAGGATTGGTTCAGAAACCATAGTCAGATTGTTGGAGGCTACATTTTTTTCTGGGGCATCAACAACATTGCAGCATCTGCTGCATAATTCCATGTTAATGAGATTCATCTAAATTATTTTAAGATTCATCTGTTTTTGCCCTGCCACGACCAAGTACTCACGGAATAACTTGCTTTAAACTTAGTTAAAAAATACAGCATAGTAACTTTGACAAAATGTTCTTGCTTGCCACGCCAATCATGAGGAGGTCATTGTTTAATATGCAAAAATCTCTTTGTGGCTTTCTCTTTTAGTCATTGAAAAACGATGACTCAGTCGCCAAGAAGGACGTACAAAGGATTTTGGAACTCAGCCACAAACAAAGGTAAAAAGATCAGCACTACTCCTCTTTAGATTTGAATTTCAAGTTTGAAAACATTTGCAACAAGTATCAAATGAAAGTCAAATTTCATTAGTTCAAAATTGGGAAATAATTCATCAATCCCTTCACAAACAAATCAGTTAATTATTTGTACTAAATCAATTAGCTACTTGTACTATTTGGAATCCAACCGTGTCTACCGTTTGAGAAATTAGAGACTTAGGCCCTTCCTTTTTTTTAATCTATGTTTTTGCAAGCAAGCTGTAAAACTGTTTACCAAAGTCTTCCTCCAGTTTGCATTGTCTAATTAATGTTGTGTGTAATAAGACTGTGAATGATTAGGAGTCATCAGCGGCCTCCTTGCTCTCTGAAATGTCAGACTGATTAAAGTCTAGTTTCCTACATCCAATATATCGATGACCAATCAATAGCCTATACCCAACGCATGGCAGCATTCACGTGATGAAGCGAAGAACCATGGCGCCGCACTTAGTTATTGCACGTGTTTTTCATCTGCCAGTGAAGTCCCACGTGTGCTAAATGTAATTAACTGGTTCCATTGTGACAGAAGATCATATGATTAATCACAAGTCACTTATTTTTGACACCTACTCCATACTGCGATTCTCTGACTCAATACCAACTCTATACTCTACTTCAAGGGGGTTTCTTGAGAAGATTCAGACTTTTCTACCCCTCTTTGGCCTCATTTGTCATATCCGTACCTCTGTGTTAACCTCACAGTCACCGTGGCCTTTATTGTCCATGTGGGTGCTTTTTTATGTTGTTTGACGAAGTGTTTTCCAAGGCAGGGACGTAAGAGATGAGAATAAAAATGAAATGCCAAAGCAGTTGTGGGTGGCTGATCCCTGAAAAGGAAATCATTTTCAATGATTTTTGGCAATGCCTCAAAAGAGACTAGTGGCATTTCAAAGTATTGGGCAGCTGTTCCAAAGAGATTCTTTCAACACAAAAAATGCAGACTGCAGTAATCTTCAAAAACACTGCGTCTACTCTGCCCCTGGCTGACTCTGCTTGTCGCGTAAAGCTGTCCTTAGAAACATCGAATAGGTTGTATTTTACCTTCTTTTCACAATTTGAAGTCTTCAGTCAAAGTCTCTGATATTACTGTTGCAGTATGGTGGCATGAATGTCAAACGGCAAGAGATCCACACGTAGCTTTATTTAAATTAAATAGCATTCAGTTTTAAAAATCTAATGAACATAGCATGACATCTGTAGAGTGTTCCAAATGCTCAACGGGAAGTGCATTTCGAAACACTATGAATACTTAATACGACGTCATCCTCGCATCGGCTTGGATCTCAAGTCAAATGGCCTCAATAGCATTTGCATTTGTCACGGCTCCTTTAATTAAAAATACATTTAATATGATTTGGGACTAACAAGCCACATGAGAGAAATAATGCACTTGATTTGGAGGCCATGAGGAGAAAATGTGGCAAAACAAAGGTTCTGTGTCATTGCAACACAGAAATGCAACAATTAAAAAAAGTATAACCACGGGATGACTAATTGAACAAGTACAGTGAAACAAGTGTCGCGCGCAAAACATCCTGTTTCCATTATTCATACACAAAATGGAAATGAGACAACAAATGTTGATGTACTCAGAACCAAGTCACAAAGAGGCGATATATTTTCCAAGTCTCTGATTTGAAAAATTTAAAATCACAACATGTATTAATTATTGATGTCCACCAACTGCCTTGCAGCTGTAATTGCGATGTGCACTCATGTAAAACGTAGGACATTTGCTTGTGGCATGAGAGCAAAAATGAAAAAAAAAATATTCATAAGCTACACCCGAGACTGTATGAGCAAGCATGGTCCAACATTCCGTTTCGGAACCTAGACATTTACTGCAAGTCCACGATACTAAGAATGTGTGGAAAATGTACTAACAGTTTCTCATTTGCTTCACAATTGACAGAGACGAGATGAAGTCCCTCCAGGCTGCCTTGCAGAAGCAGCTGGATGAAGCAAACGAGAGAGACGAGAAGCAGCAGGCCACAGTAAGACAGACTTGACCTGACCATCAACATCCGGTCGTTTCGAACCTGTCCTGTCACCTGTCACACAGGCCCCTCGCTGACCCAGGCTTATTAGCCAGGAGTGCTTTCTGTCAGCTCCTTCACTCAACACTTGACACTCTTCAAAAATGGCAAGAGATAGTGGTTTGTCCCCTTCTTTCAATGCCCAACTAAAGATTAATAAGACCGGAGCACAATGGCCCAGTGGTTGGAGCGGTTTGCCTCTCAGCAACAAAGTTAGTCCACTTGGGCTTCTCTGGATGGAGTTTGCACACTGTTTATTACAGCTTCTTCTAATAGGAAGAAAGGGGTAAAAATAGGACCAAAAGTCACAGTTCAGTGGGCATCATCCTTTCTCAAAGGTTTGACATGAAGATAATTCAATTCATGAAGACATGAAGATAATTCAATTCATTCTAACTAAATCAAATGCTGTTCAAATCATTTTTATCGTTTTCAATGGAATTACAAAATGTTGCAGATGCATTCATGTGCCAAATCTGGCCCACCATCTCATTTAATTCGAACACAAATCAAACTTGTGAAATTCTATGATGGTTACTAAAGTCCGAAGCAAATTGTCAAATTGTACGATGTAAACCACAATAACAAATTTGAAAACTAGTTAGTCATTTATTTGTTGAGCACTCTATATGTAATATGTGGAGGGGATTAAACATTGTAATGGATTCCCCAAATTCATAACATTCCCCAAGAAGAAACCGTCACTACAATGCGGCCCACGGCAAAAAAAATGAGTTTGGATTGGATTTATCTGTATTCGTCTCACAGTGGAAACATTTACATTTCATTTACATTTGACACCCTTGATGTCGATTAACAGAATTCATGGTGCATTACAACTTCCTGTCATTCACAACATTTGAACGAAAAGATGTCAGAGACATGTGTTTTATACCTGGGAAGTGCTTTCAATTGTAGGGGCATCACAATTCTCGTTTAAGATTGGCTGTCATACCAAAGCAAGCGTCGCAGGATGTTGATAAAGCAAAACAGCTGCCAACTAACTTTTAACAGCTTTTTAAAGGTTTTTCCAACTTTGATGCTTCTCAAAAATTGTTTGTAAAAAAAGTTTGTATGAAACCCACAAACAATGGCGCTCTTATCAGCTGCATCAGGAAATAAACTGTGAGCGACAAACAATTTACCCGGGTTGCCCGAACTGTCATTTGAATCTGTTAGGTGGAGTAAAGTCCCAGTCTGCAATTTCTCACCATCATCACATACTAATGTGTCATGAGTCAATGACACTTGCCCAGAAATAGACAAGCCATAAAGACAGCAATCGGCTGAACACCTGTCAGTTTGGCTACACCCACTTTTTGGGTTGATAACCTACAATGAGCACAACCAAGTAAAATCGAGAAGCTCCAAGCATTTTACCTACACACATTGATTGAAGGTATTAAGAATAAGAAATTCTACATTGATTCAGAATGTCAAAATGATTTGGATGAAGCACTTGATGGCTTCTATTCTGCTTTTCTTGACTGTTTTGATAAGGTGGTCCTTCAAACCGGGTCAGAATCGAAACCAGATAATACCTCTCCTCTTTCTTCTAGAACTGCTTCATGTAACAAAGAGGGTACAGAAAGTGCTTAAGATTGAATGACTCTCTGTGTCTTTGTGTTGTCATATTGTCTTTGTATTGTCATGTTATTTGTTATTTATTTTTTATATTTTTTTATGTTCTTTTGACTTCAAGACGGCGCCGCGAGAGTGCCTGCCTTTCGAGCAGCTCATGTATTTTGTTTTTCTACTTTCATTCCTTTCATCACGTTGCTGCTGTGGAATGTAAATTTCTCCACTGCGAGACTAATAAAGGCAAATCCAAATTCAAAATCCAAATTCAAGTGGAAAAAAGAGGACATACTTGGGCACACAAGTGAAAGGCGTCTTGAAATTTATAATCACAGGAAAGTCTTCTTAAATTGTCATACTTTCACAACGAATAAAATGATTTCTTAAGTGACCAAAGCATGGAATATAAAAATTACTTTAAAAAAAGCACCGCATCCCCAAATTATGAAGCAAAATACAAACCCAATGATTTTAGGTTTGCCACTAATGATGTTGTAACATCTGATAAAAAAGGGGCTGTGACACATCTACATTTCCATTTTGCTACTATTGCAAAACAGCTGGTCAATGAACTCCCTTAACCCACAAAGGCCCGTGGGATCTTCATCATGTCGACTGTCAAACGGAGCCAGGCATGTTTGAACTATTGTTTTTCTAACGAGGGGCCTGTTTGTAAGCTAATTTGTGGTCTAAATCCCACCAAAGGCACTGGGCCAAACCCCATAGCAGCCGAGTTTCTGAGTACTGGGAAGATAATTACTGCTTTTGTCAACTATCTAATTAATTTAAGTATAATGACAAAGACATTCCGGGGGGAATTAAGGGAAGCAAAAGTGATTAATAAACCACAGTAAAAGTGATCCACATAGGTCTAGACCAAGGGTGGGCAAACTTTTTGACTCGCGGGCCGCATTGGGTTCTAAAATTTGACAGAGGGGCCGGGCCACGAGCATTTGGAGGGAATGTTTGGGCCGGAAATACTAAACCTAAAGAATTAAAGGACAACCGACGCCCCCGAACAAATTATGTCCATAATTTGTAAAATCACTTCAAATGACTTCGACTGGGAGTATTTTACAAAGATTCCACAGCATATAGCTATAGTTTACGTTTTAAGACTCGCGCTGAATATTCATGAAGTCTTGTTTTCGAGTTGATGACGATCCCCATGTGACGTCACGTTTGGACCGCCCCTGACCGAGAAAGCGACACACAATGCATTTTGCGGTACTTTGTTTAGTCTGAAAACTTCGTGTTGATCCGTGTTGATGGCGAAATTAGAAGAAAAACACATAACGCAATGGTTGTGTGTTGCACCAAGACAACTATTTGATATTCGCTGACACAAATTCCCAGCTGACAAATGAGCCCATTTCCAACGGAGCTTGGGCGCAATCTTCTGCATTTTCTGGGTGCTACATTGCTGTCATTGACGGCTCGAATTGATATTGGAGTACACCTTTAATCAATTGCAAACATTGATGCTTTCCTCATTAGAACTATTTGAATCATATTCATAACTGGATGAGTAACAAGAAAGCATCTTCTCCGAATCTGAAGCCATTGTTTTGATTCTCGAGCAAGGCAAGACGTCTTGGCGTGACGTCACGAACAAGGGGGTGGGACCTTCTGAAACTGGCCATTTCCGGATTCATTTTGAAGTCATCTTTATTGCTGTTTTTCATTGAACTAAAAATATCAGCCTGCCTGATTTGGGTATTTTCGATGCTATAAAACGTTTTTCAGTGGGAAACAAAAAAAAAGGTGCCGGTTGTCCTTTAAATGCAGTGTGTACAAACCTCATAGCACAGTAAGAACACTACAACCCAATTTATTAACTGTATTTCAAATGTAAATAATATCCCTGATCAGTTAATAAATTTGTCTCAAGGAATATGGCGTTTACATACTATTTCGCAGATACTTGGAGGTGGAAATGGAAAGAGATTAAAATAACATATGCACTGTGATTTATCAAGATCGCGTCTGTTTTTATTTTCATTGAAGTTTTCATCGAAGGGGCAAAGTTAAAGAAATCAACATTTATTGAGAAATGGAATCACTTTCAACATTCAAAACATATTACACAACGAAATATTAAAGCTCAATAATACCTACTTGTGTTAAATTCCGCCAAATCATGGATGGATTGTCCTGACCGCGCGCTCTACAAACTCTCCACTGACGCCCTCGCCCTCACGCACAAACAATACACGTGTACGATCGCCGAGCACACAGACATAGGCTACTTGCAGTTGAAATTTGCATACTCGTCACGGCAGCCAATCAGAAGCCTGCTTCTTTCTTCCGGACTTTCGCAAGCGTTATAAAGTTATAAAGTCATTTTCCAAAATAGATGCACAGAACCTCAGCCCAGAAGAAAGATTCAAAAGAAGCTAACAACATGTGTGACGCTATAAAACGTTTGCCCATGCCTGGTCTAGACTCTCGACTGATATCAATTGAAGGTGCCTTGTCGAAAAGAAAGGAAACTTGACTGGTAAATTGTCAATGACCATGTTGTATTCACAAAACACATTTCAGACACTTCATCGCAAAATTTAAAGCTATGGCTTTCCGTGATATGTGACTTAAGTGGGTTGGCTCGCTTTGAGAACCATTCTCAAAGTGGAAGGGCAATTGCCCTCTTCCAAGTGAAACAATTCTGGGACGGGTAGTGCCTCAAATAAGCATACTTGGGCATTTAGTTTGTCTTCTATGTTGTCATGATTTTAAAACTATACTGTCTCTGTGATCTCCTTTTGGGCCGATGACTTGGTCTTGATGCTTGATCATTCCAATAAATTGGGAGGTGAGGTCACTCTGCAGCTCTCAGTTGCAAAGGAGATGTGATTGGCAAGCTGCAAACTAGCTTTTACTCCCACCTGGGCAAGACAGAAGCCTTTGTTTTTGGCAGAAAATGAGGCTGGCAAACTCACGGGTTTTTAAGGTCCAAACAAAAATCACTAATTCCAATGAGAATGACCATGGACGCCGATTAGATGACAGAGTGGCTGATGGTGTCATGGTACTACATTTGCCTGACTTGCGTGCGGGCAGTGTCGCGTCTCACAAGTGACGGTGTGGATGTAGATGGAAATAGTTGATCATCTCATCTCTGCAAAAGCTTGTCAGCCAGTTCAATACGTAGGCCACCTTCAGCCTTTTCAAATCAGTTAACCCTTCACATTCTGACAAGGTCATTTGTTCAGAGCTGCTTTTATTACACTTGTCATCACGCAGTGTACCGGTCCCTCATGAATTTTAAAGCACGAACCACAGACCGCTGCTGTGAACACGCTCGTTTGTTTTATCATAAAAGTTCATTCTCGCACAAACTGGGGAGAGGCATTCACTCAAGTGTGCATAAATCATAATTCCTACGCAAAATAATGGATGTATCCATTTCAACTAGTTTGTGAGGTCATTCGTAAATTCACGCACATCTCTGAATGTACAACTGAGTCTGGTTGTGCATGAGTGTGACACCTTAGATGATTTGAAATTTATCAACTCACATTACTTACTAGTGTACGTACAAGTGATATGCATAGTTGATCAATATACATTTTTATTTTTTTGTACTTCTGCACGCGCTGATGTTAAAATTTGCCGTGTACGTAAGGCGTATGTTTTATGCACTCTTTGATCAAAGAGGTCCTAGGCACCTGAACTGGTTACTGGTAGAGGTGTGTAAATAAATGCTGATCATATTTTAAAATTGTTCCAAATAATGTTTTTACCCATGTCAGTAAAACACGTTTGGGAAATGGGGAAAAAAAGTTCAACACTCACATTGGTAATTATCAAATTGGTATACTTTTAAAGTGCTTCAGCATGTTTGCTATTGCACTGCTGTTCCTATGACCCTGGTTTTACACTTATAAATAGAAATGAATGTCGATCAATATCATTTACTTGTGTATGTCATTGTGTGATTGAATGCTTGAAACACATTAGATTTACTGATTATATGATGCAGCCTTTTTATTTCTTTGTTTGTCCTGCTATGTGACGCAATAAGTCATTGGGCTTTATTATGGTTTTATCCTCCGTGATGCCCATCAGAGTCATGGAAGGTTTTGTTGTTCTGTCTCCTGTGCTATCACCTAATAAAGTCAAGTCACTAATCAAGTTATCAAACTGATACCACACCATTCCGTGTAATTTCACGAGGCTATTAATACGCAAGTCGATTGCAATCACTGTATGAACACATAGTGTGTATCATCTACTCTAAATGCATTTTTAGGCTGAATAAATAAGTAACGAGCGTGGATTTAATCACAGATATCCACACATGTTTGGTGAAATATTCAGCTTACCAATGGGCACAGATATAAGTGTCATCTGATTTGTCCATGTGGTCCATAGCCAAAGACAAAGACAAATGTTCCTCAGTGGTAAAATAATGAAATGGGGAAATATATCAAATATGTGGTTTTGGGTATATCATTACACTGGTGACAAGCAGTTGTTATCATTTTATTTTCAGTGTACGTACCCAAAGATAATGTTTTTTTAATTGTGTGTTTCATAAGCCTCAGTTCAACATGCTTTTAATGAAAGGTACGTCCATAAGGCTGATGGATTCAAACATTCTTCTATGGCAAATACTGTATAAACTAACCATCAACAATTCACCATAAAGTTTAATGTGGGGCAGAATGCTGTGGGGGTTTTGCAATTACACATAAAAAATATGCCTACTGTTTATGTTTCTTCAGGGAGTGATAATGCACACTATGAAACTGCAATGAAAAGATTTGCACACCTGCGTTCTACATACAGTGGATTAGGGAGATAAATAATGGCACTGGGCAGAGGATTTCTCTTTTTTAAGTGTACAGTCAACTCACACTTCCATCCATCCATCCATCCATCTTCTGCCGCTTATCCGGGGTCGGGTCGCAGGGGGCAGCAACTCTAGTAGGCAAGCCCAGACCTCCCTCTCCTCAGCCACTTCTTCCAGCTCGTCCTGGCGGATCCTGAGGCGTTCCCAGACCAGCTGAGAGACATAGTCTCTCCAGCCTGTCCTGGGTCATCCCTGGAGACCTCTGCCAGTGGGGCATGCCCGGAACACCTCACCTGGGAGGCATCCAGGAGGCATCCTAATGAAATGCCTGAGCCACCTCTTCTGGCTCCTCTCTATGTGGAGGAGAAGCGGCTCGACTCTGAGCCCCTCCGAGATGATGAATTTGACATTTAGGCATATTAAATTGTATTTCTGCAATTTATTGAAATAGCACTTTGATTTACTTTAAAAAGCATACAAAATCAGGTATATATGGCTTCATCACAACATAAAAAGACATTTTTTAAATGTATCAATTAAAAATACTATCAATGTGTCATGTCACTGTCAAGGTCACAGTAAAAAAATGTCTGCAATAAATATGCAGAATTGGGTTTAGTTGAAACACGATTTGCTAGTTTGCTATTTGAATATTTGAATTTACAACTGCTTACATGTTTTTACTGAAATTTACTCACAGTTGAGTGGGATCATCTGGATCGACGATCACAGTACAAATGTCCCAAATGGGAAGTGTTACTTATCACATGACTGTGATAAACCTAGTATTCAAAAGTGTTTTCCTTCCGTACATGTGTTTGAATGTGATTGTGTTCTGGCGATCACATTTTTAGACTTCACGGTGTGAAATGTAGGCCAACAATCCAGGCCAGTGATTCAAGTCATTGTTGTGCTTCCTTTCTGGTTAACTTCTGAGTCTCACTGACACATTTGAAATCAATCAAGTAGATGGCTTTCTTTATGTTCTCCCATCGAACAGAATCTGGCATTGAAATCCTTGGGCACAAGGCAATCTCTTTCCACGCTGTTTTCATTTGTGGTGCAGATGGTGATTGGGATAAACCATTAAAACAAATAAAGTAGTGGTGTCACATCCCATATCATAGATTTAAAGAGTTTGATGGTTCTCTTTATTTGTAAGTAGGTTCGTTGTCAGATCTCCCAGGCGTGGAGTCGAGAAGGTCCTGCCATGATGTCCGTCCGACGCCCGGCATTAGCCGGGCGTGCCTGTGCGGGTCTTTGCAATTCTCTTTGAGTCTGTGAGTCCGAGATGAGTCTGAGATGATTCTGCCCCGTGGTTCGCCCAATTTCTCTGTCCCGCGACAGCTCCTGTATACCATTTTCAAGCGTGTGCTATGCGTCAGGGTGAGACGCACATCAAGGAGATCAAGGAATTGAAAGACATGAAAGGGTTGAAAGGGGCACTTCAAAATCATACACACGTGTGACGCCACAGGGCTCCCCTCCTGGATCCGAAGTCGGTGAAAGCGATGAAGGAAAAGAAATAAAAACAAAAGTCATTCTGCGACATGGTGAGGCCAGGCAAGATGACGGTCACCGGGCATGGCAGGCGTCGGTGGGGTGGTTACCGAGGAGGTTTCGTGGTGCCTGAAGTCGTTGTACAGGAGCACGGCAAAGAGTGCTCTACGACTGCCAATTTGAGTCAATCGATGGAAACTTTCCTCGCGGCTGTCAAGTCGATGCCGGAAGGTCTTCTCACCGTGAGTTGTTCGGCTGGGATCGGTCAAGTAGGAGAATCGATGAGGGATTGTGAGGACGAAGGTGCGTGGGGTTGGCCATGCTGCCGGGCACGGACAGGCCGGTCATCGGCGACGGTGGCGATGATCGCGCTGCCATGGCGCTCTGCAGGACGCTGAGGAAGCACGCTGACGTCGGCGGCCGTGTCGGCCATGCAGCGTCTTCCCGAAGTCCGATCGTGGACATAAGCGATGTCCGACGATGTCCGATCGTGGACATAAGCGATGTCCGACGATGTGCGATCGTGGACATATACGATGCAGCTAGTTGCAGAGTCGCCAGGCGAATTGAACGATGTTGGCCATCAGGGTGCGGCAGGTTTCACGGTGGGGACAGGGCGCCCACGGGTGGTGGCGGCCTATCGGGAGCTCGGCTCGAGGGGTCTTGCTGTGAAGATGCCGGGTTCACGGGCGGCTGGGAAATGTGGTTCTTTCCATTTGGAGAGTTGATTGGGCTGAGGAGGAGGGAAAAAAATCCTCCTGGCTGGGTCGCCAATAAAGAGTTTGATGGTTCTCTTTATTTGTAAGTAGGTTCGTTGTCAGATCTCCCAGGCAGGTGACGCGCAGAGCTTGATCGTGGCGTGGAGTCGAGAAGGTCGTGCCATGATGTCCGTCCGACGCCCGGCATTAGCCGGGCGTGCCTGTGCGGGTCTTTGCAAGTCTCTTTGAGTCTGTGAGTCCGAGATGAGTCTGAGATGATTCTTCCCTGTGGTTCGCCCAATCTCTCTGACCCGCGACAGCTCCTTTATACCATTTTCAAGCGTGTGCTATGCGTCAGGGTGAGACGCACATCAAGGAGATCAAGGAATTGAAAGACATGAAAGGGTTGAAAGGCGCACTTCAAAATCATACACACGTGTGACGCCACAGATTCTCTTGAATCTGTTTGGTGACAATATTTAATGGTATTTATAATTGAAAACATACTTAATGATGGAATAGTGAGCCTTGCAGTCATTGTTACCCAATTGTTCGAGAATGATGCACTGGTTGCATTCAAATAAATGGGAACTGCGCGAGCTTCAATACAAAATTAGCCCCTCTCATACACGTCATGTGACAATATTGTACACTATTTTGATTGGTTCTTATTATGCTGAAGCACACTTCGCTTTATGAGCATCCTCAAAATCTGGTAGACTTGATCGCAGCAAATTGCAGGTGTGAGTCACTAACGCTTGAATCAAATGATCCTTTTCAGTGATGTAAGAGTTTACCTGGCTTTCTAAAACACCTAGATATTGCCAACTAACATTCAGGGGAAACCTGCTTTTAAATTTCAAATTGAGAAGAACAGTTCACAGTTTAGTTTAATCAGCTCGTTTATTATTTATAATTTTATCCATGGTTTTATTGTCCTGTTTATTGTTCTTTTAATTGTAAAGTGTCCTTCGGTGCTCTGAAAGGTGTTTGTAAATTAAATGTATTATTATTATTATTATTATTATTATTATTATTATGAATTGCGATTCAGTAATGGCAAATAATAATAATAAATCATGAAATAAACCCAACCCTTTTTTGGCCAAAGGAAAAAGCTTGGGCATTTCAAAACTAAATTAACTTCTAAATCTGATGAAAGCACATCAAAGATTCTGAAAGAGCTAAAACAAATATGGCATGGGACCTTCAATAGGAACTGAGTGGAAGGAAAATTGATTAGTAGAAAATGATGCAATGCTTTATTACAGAGATGTTACAATGGATACCGATTGTGCTAATTGTGTTAATATGCTACAGTATAACACCGTTTTGTCATATGATAGACGTGTTTAACAGCAAACATGAAATAAGGACAAACATGAAATAAGGACAATGAAAAGAACATGGCTCTTTCATACAAAAGCAGGTGCGCTTGATGGTGCTGTTACAAACATGCTAAAAAGTAAAACGTTCCTTGTCATTATATAATTAAAGCGCTTTGAGACCGTCTTAATTTTCTTCAAGAAGCATTATTATTGTTGCTCTCTACGCCCTAAAAATGCAGCTATAATCATAGTTAAACTATCTCAACTGTAATTTTCAAGTTAGTGCTCAGTGAGTTTAAACTGGAATTTAAAGTTCTGGTGCAACAGAATCACATTTAAACTTGGTTTAAGAATTAAATTTAAAGAAAAGTTTACATTGAAGCTGTCTTACATTAAACTATGTTTAAGGTTAGGTGCAAACTAGAACCATGTTTTATTCAACTTGGATGAATTCAACCTTTTTGTTTTACTCCGGGCTTGAAGTAACATGTCGCTGCTGACTGCTCAACTCTTGTTTTTGATTTTTTAGCTGATGCAATCCATGAAACAAACACATATTTGTAGGTGTAAATTGTTACAGTTGCGTTGGTAGATTGCTGATTGTCGTTGTTGAATATGTGTTTCGTCATGACATTTATTAATGTCCAATGAGGCAGAATGACCTCTTGAATTATATAATGTTTCAAATATTTTTTTACAATTATGTCTTGATTTTTCGAATGTTAATTTAGATATATTTTATAATCATCCAATATTTGATCCGCTTATCCTTCCAAGGGTCGTTTGTGTGCTGAAAATCGCAGTCCTAATCATCTTTGAGTATAAAATGGGGCCTTGCCCTGAACGGTCAATCACATAGCATACATACATTGACAAGCGGTCTTTTATCATATCACACCGAGGGACAATTTCCAGCATTCCACTCACATGCCATGCGTGTTTCTAAAATGTGGAAGGAAATCATTGCAATCACAGGGAGAACATGCAAGCTCCAGACAGAAAGATCGAGGGCAGACATGCTGACCAGTCGCCACCGTGCCACTCAAATGGGGGTATTTTATGTTTTTAAACCGCTCCCTCAGATTGTGAGAAAGACTGGAAGGCTCAAAACTAAACCCTGATGTTATCTTTTCACATATTTGGTTCTGAGTCAACCGGCATGGCTTAGTTTACAGTTCCCTAAGGTGCATTCTTGGTATGAGGTCACCAACACAATCATTATGCCTCTCTTTGTCACATGGCAGTTCTTGATGACCTCTTTCAAGGACTCTCAAAGCATTAAAACGGCATGTAAAATACAATCTCAATTATGAGCTCTCTCATGCTCCTTCTTTCTCTACATCCCTTTCTCCTCTCTTTCTCTTCGCGCTCATACAGTATATTAGCTGAGGGGCGGCACAGTATGCAACTGGTTAGCACGTCTGCCTCACAGTGCAGAGGTCACGATTATATTCTGGGCCCTGGCCTTTCTGTGTGAAGTTTGTGTGTGGGTGCGCACTCGGGTTTTTTTTTCCCAGTACTCCGGAGGAAAGGCCGGGAGGTTAATGGTTAGAGGTATGGGTGGATATTTGCTGGCTCTTTTAAATAAATACTGATTGGAATAAATCTTTAAATTTACCATTTGAAACATTGGTTCTGTTTGTACAGTATTATGAATGTGTTGGGAAAGATTACTATCCCAAAAACATGTTTGCTACAGTTTGATGTTGACTCGTTTTTTTTTTTTTTTTACTGAAGACTGGATACTGCACTGTTCAAATTTAGCCCAGTTATAATTATGCAGGCTATGATAACCAGCACCCAAACTCCATCCGTGTAAAATGAAAGAAAAATCACACGTGTAAAAAAAAAAAACATTCCCTACCTCTTGTTGTTGCCATCGGGGTGGCAGAGTAATTCTACCCTTCCCATCACCACATTTATTAAAACAATTTCAGTATGTACACTGCCGACTGCCCAAAGTCACCACCTCCAAAACATCTTCATGAGGATAAAGCAGATTATATAATGGATGGATATATGGATGGATAATTCTTTGTAAATGATGACTGAAAGAGGAGTCAAAGAACATTCATAATGACTGCTCTTTTTCTTGTGTGTGTGTGTGTGTGTGTTGTGTGCGTGTATGTCTTCAGGTTAAAATGATTAAAGCAGAGATGGAAAAGAAAACCAAAATCATCAAGGATTTACAGCAAGAGGTGAGGAAGCATTCAGTTTTGGTTGATCGCTTTGTGCCATTTCCATTCGTGTTTTTCAATTTTTACCTGAATCATGCTGTCAATTTAAAATATTTGAAAATAATTGATCATCAACACATCTTTTTTTATGTGCACATGATATTGTTTTTAAAGTCCTTGTTGCCATCAACTCAACTGGGTGTTAGCAACAACCGTTAACATTTTAAGGGGCTAAGACTAAAATGTTTTACTTGTTAAGCCTGTTGATTTATGTCAGATCGGAATACAGTGAGACCTCAACTTACAAACACCTTATCTTACAAACTTTTCGTCTTACAAACGTCTAATTTATGAAAATTAAACCTTATAATAAGCACTATTTTCATAATACACACCCACCACGGCTGGCGGAGTGATCTTCGGCGGAAAGACACGACCGAACAGCATCAGAGGTTAAGTTACCAACAGTCCTTATGGAAGGTGACTCTCCTTCCATAAGCCATCAACGACCATCAAAAAGGTAAATAAAACTTTAAAACTATTTTACAGCACAGTTTATTTCTTTAATTACAGTCCTCATGTAACGCGCCTCTCTTTCTAAATAGCAATTCCCTTTGACCTTTGACCTCCAACGCCATTCCATCAAGCCATAAATGACCATCACTATTTAGTTTAGTTAGTTTAGTTTATCGATGAGAAGGTTTCTTCAGCCGTCATCTGTACAAATTTGAAGGTTTCGGACGTTTCGCCTCCTATCCAAGAGGCTTCGTCAGCGAACTAAAGTCTGACTGGTCGTATCGGCCCTATTTATATATCCCTAATGTCCAGCCATGGCGGCGCCGGACACAGCTATGATAGGTCCCTACTCAAAACATATCATTATGTTCATATTACATTGCAGGAGTTTCTGAAAAATTACAAAGAGTCCTTTGGCAACACAAAATTCCTACTTATTTCAAACCGATAAACACGTTAAGGCAAAAATTGGTGCATCCAAAAGATAGGCTACCAAATGAAAAACAAAGTAATGTAGTTTATTCCATACATTGTAAGAATGAAAATTGTAAAGAGCAGTATATTGGGGAGACTCAACAAATTCTCGAAAAAAGACTTTATCAACATCGCAGGGATAATACAAGTGGGCCTCAATCGGCAGTACATTTGCACCTAAAAGCTAGCAACCACTCATTTGACGACAATGAGGTTAAAATCTTAGCGAAAGAACATAGATGGTTTGAAAGGGGGGTAAAAGAAGTGATTCTTATAAAACAACAAAATCCTTCATTAAACCGGTCTGGTGGGGTGAGGTTCAATTTGGATCGTTCATACAATAGCCTGCTTAGGCAAAACAGGTTAGGCAACATTCGTAATGCTGATGAGGTGATACCTGTGGGAGTGGGGGAAATGGGCCAGTCGTTAGTCAGGAATGTAGGAACAATCAGTGGGGCCACATGGAGTGGTCCTCTGCTCCCTCCAACCTGAGAGTAGGGACCTATCATAGCTGGGTCCGGCGCCGCCATGGCTGGATATTAGGGATATATAAATAGGGCCGATACGACCAGTCAGACTTTAGTTCGCTGACGAAGCCTCTTGGATAGGAGGCGAACGTCCGACACCTTCAAATTTGTACAGATGACGGCTGAAGAAACCTTCTCATCGATGGGCCACTCCTGTACGACTGAGAGCTTACACGGACGTTAGTTTAGTTAAGTTGAAAAGTATATTTAATGGAAACCCGGGAACAGATTATTCCCATTTTAATGGTTTCCTATGGGATTTTTTTTTAGATACACACTTTTCACCTTACACACTCTGTCTGGGAACCAATTAAGTTCGTAAGTTGAGGTCTCACTGTACTCCAATTCCACGATCATGATGTACAAATGACATGTGAAAAGGACGTCTCCACTGCCTACTGCCCGACGACAGCTGGGGTAGACACGAGCACCACAGGCGACCCAAGTGAGGATAGAGTATTTTAGAAAATGAATAAGTGAAAAACAAAATGCAGTAAGTGTCTAACATCAACAATGCCGGACAAAACAAGACAGCTAAAATCCAAAGTGGCATTCATGTTGATGACATTCCATGATGTGAGGAGCAGTTTTTGTCACCGGCTGGAAGATGACCCGGCATGTACAATAATAGAGCGTCTCAGACATTTTGTTTGATTTGGAAATTGCATTAACTTAAACATTTTAGGAAAATGGGCATGCATGTTTTTCACAGGACAACGGCATTACAAAAGTTACCTAGATGCAATTGATAAAAGTGTTGATTATAAAATCGGTCAGTCGCAGGGTAAAAAGACCAATGCTACGTCTCCTTCACGCACGTGGGGTCACTGAATAATCAGGTTTTAGTTCTGTTTTTGTGCATTAGGTTGGAGTTGCTTTGCTTTGTTACCATGCTCCTTCTCGCCTGTGTCTGCTCTCAGTTGTACAAGAGTGGTCCATCGAAGAAAAGGTTTCTTCAGCCATTATCTGTAATTCTTTAAAGGTGTCGGACGTTTCGCTCCTCATCCGAAGAGCTTTGTCAGCGAACTAAAGTTGTGCGGGAAACTGTGGCCCTATATATATCTGTAATGGACAAAGGTGGCGATGCCAAACCTCTGCTCTGACATATCCCTGATCTAAGGTTGGGGGAGCAGTAAACCACTCCGTGAAGCCAATCTGATTACGTCTTTTGTACTATCTGATTACCTTGAATATTCTATATCTGGCTCTGATTGCCTCATTAGCTCTGGTATCATCTCATTAGCATGACTAAACTTACGTGGTAATGACCTAAGACGTCTGTCGTAGGCATTGGTCTAAATTAAACCTGAAGGTTTAAAACGTCCGGCACATTCAAAGAAGTCCAGATGACAGCTGAAGAAACCTTTCCCTCCATGCTCCTTCTCACTCGGTTTAGTCTCAGACATGACAGGAGCTTGTCTCCTATCTCAGTTAAACTTTTGTCACTGTCCTTCAGAAGGACTCATTTAGACCAAGTTCACTTAATTTAAATCACACACGACATACACCCAGTGACACAATGTGTCAACTTTGCAATGCAGAGGTACCGCGTTTGATAAAGGCTTTGGCCTTCTTGTGTGCAGTTTGCATGTTCTCCTCGTGCCTATGTGGGTTATCTTTGAGTATTCCAGTTTCCTCCCTCATCCCTAAAACATTCATAGCAAGTTAACTCCAAATTGTCTTCCTGTCCTTTCTGTTGATATTTACTTGTGTTGATGAGAAACCCACCACTAACTAATTCATCTTTTACACATTGATGGTGGTAATTCTCCCAGCACGCTGTCAGAGCTCTAACTCAACTATAGGAACTCACATGGTGGACTCTTCATGGTGGACCACATTTTGCACCTGCAAAAATGAACATCAAGCAGTGACCATACTGATAAATCAGAGGGATCCACTGACGGCATTTGTAGAATGAGAAATCTGATGCGGCCCTGAGCAGTCATTAAAACCAGAAAACTGATGGAGTGACATGATTGCAGAGCAATACACGTTTGCAGTATACTGAATGAAGAGGAACAATGTTAGAAACATGACCTTTCCTGTAATTAATGACTACCATTTCTGACAATTTGACAAACTGTGGCTGCTCATTGAGGCAGTTCATAAGTCCGGGCTGGAGAGTGCTGAAGTCACTGGTTTGAAGAACATGATGCTTACAAGGCATCCGTGCTTCTCCATGTGATAAATGATTTATTGAGAGAAGGAGAGAAGAAAGCAAAATGGTGACACCTTCTTTAAAGGCCAGGGCACATTGGAGGATAGTTTATCCTATGTCCTGTTTGGATTTGATGTTAACGCCACTCAACTGTGACCTTTGAGGTCTTACGTCTATATTTTGGGTATGGCACCAGATATGGTAAGAGGTCTTTTGCCGCTCTGAATCCCTCCTCTCCCTTCAAGTTGAAAACTTACTCCATGAGCAGGACTTGACGAGCCTCGAGTTGACGGCGTTGAGGCCTGCTGCGTTGTTTGCCTTCATCTTGCAGTGCTCTCTTGCTGAGCTCTTTTGTTTAGCACTGTCGCAACATCAACACAAATTGAAATGTATCCCAAACTGAATGTAGTTTCTTTGGCAAATTGGTTTGGGACTGTTTTGTGAGATTAATTAATGACGGACAATCTCCTCGCCTACAGAATGGATACAGTTCTTTTTTTTTGTGTACATGTCAACAATTTTGAAGAGTGACCATGGAGGGAAAAAAAACAACAACAATTATGATGTGCTTCCAAACTTTTGACTGGTACCATGATGTTGGTTAGCGCGTGTAATTGAATTACAAATGCTGCAGTTTTTGAAAGATGCAATTCCAATGAATGCCTGTTCTTGGTTGAGAATAATTACTTTGACTTTGCTCTCAAGTGCTTTACCCATTAAAAGTGATCACATCAATGATTTATACAAAGGGCTGCTGTGCATGTGGGTTGTATTGCACACTAGATCTGTTTAAGTGGATAAAGGCCCAATAAAGAGGGCCATAATTTGCCTTGGTAATTGACAATTAGGTATTGGTTTACTCTTAAACAGCATGGGCCACAAAGTGCTTGACACCGACTCAAATTGTTATCTTTGTTGGTGTCAAGTACTTAATTTATATATAATGTCATTTATTTTCAGAATCACAATCATCTTTATTGCCAAGTATGTAGAACACACAAGGAATTTGTTTCCGGTCGAACACGGTGCACTAGTATCATCATCAAAAATTGCAAAGAGGCACTATACAGTTCCATTTGGGCTACTGTTCAAAGAGTTAATGGCTTGGGGGAAGAAGCTGTTTAAATGTCTGCAGGATTTGGTGCGCATGGTTCGGTAGCGCCTGCCTGAGGGGAGTAGCTGGAAGAGGTGCTCGGCAGGGTGCGGAGGGTCCATTAGGATTTTCCGCGCCCTAGTTTGGATTCTTGCAGTGTGCAAGTCCTCTACATAATCTCCCAGCTCTTGGTTAACATTATTTCAATGGAAAGTCAGTCAACTAGTGCAGGGGCATGTTGGGGCTGTAGGCCGTTGTCAGCAGTTTATTCTTAATAGCTGAGCAGTCATTAAAGACTCAAGGTGATGGTCTTATGAGCTAAGAAATAAATGCACAAGCTTTGGAATATGAACTGTGAGGTATTAGAAAGCTATTACGGAATGGGTCGACAATTTGTCAAGGAAAAAATACACTACTCACGGACTGTATGATTGGAAAGTTAACCAATCTGTTAATCAGTTTAAGATAAACTATGTACATGATTAGGCCGAAGCTTTGCTTCCACGATCTCAACAGTATGGTTGGAAACACATCAGTTATTGCTGAGAGAATGACTGTGCTTTTGTCGTACGTTTGGTTGCAAAGTAGCTTTACCACAATGCGTCCTGAATGCTTAGGATCAGCAAGCCACCGCGCTTGCACTGCACTGGCAGATGTCTCGACCAGTCGCTCCATCATAATATGATTGCCTCATTGCTGACATTTGCTTTTTTTCTCGTCCATCCCAGATCTGCATCACTTAGTAAATGCCGTTCCAAGGTTTCTGGGCCAATGTAATCACATACAGAAAGCATCGTTTGTGCTAAGCAGAACATCTCTGACAGCTGTGACGCCCTGACATTTAAACTGGCTGCGTGCACAGAATCTATTACCGAAATGTATGGCATTCAGAAACTCAAGCAGGAACAATGTTAAACTACTACAGTAAAAACCTGCCACAATCTGTTTAGTCATGCTAGTTGCATTCCAATTTGTTCTAATTATTTCACCCCCAAGTCCCCATGCCCCACTTGATATCAATTCTCTTTCAATAAATCTATTGCTGTGGCGACGATGAAAGCCTTATTAAGTGTGCTGGCAATGTTTTAAAGGAAGTGGTGTGTTTGTTTAAATGCATGTTACTGTATGGTTAAAATATATTATTTTGCACTTGTGAATTATGTGATTATTTTTCAGGGTTACATTTGGAATCCAGGGTAGAACAGTCACCCCCCCCCCCCCCAAGTTAAATAGCTCACATCAATGAACAGTCGTCCCACATGTAGGTTGGCCAAAGGTTCAGTGAGATTAATTGGTCATGCTAAAACCAATACGCACCACTGGCTTGGCACCTATTGGTTTTAGCATGATCCGGTTGGAAAATCACTGGATAGGAAGGGATGGTAGCTGTTTTGTATCGTATTCAAAGAATTTATTAATCAATTTTACGATGGTCGACAAGTTGGCACTGGTGCTTTAAAAAAAAAAAAAAGTAGAAAATTGAAAAAGATGGGGGAAGGAAATATATAATTTTTTGTTTTAATACAGTCTCTGAAGGAGGACAAACATGGCACGAACATTCTTAACTTTTTCCAATGCTGTAAAATGTGGAGTTAGATGAGTTTCAATGTTTGGCAAACATTGCCTCCAAGATGATGTGCGTATTTTTATGATGTCAATTTTGTTTGCAAAGACAAGCATTCAATCCTCAGTCCAATGTTGTAAAGTTCACAACCATAACTTTCACATTTTTTCTCAAAGGGTGTTTACCACCAGGAATTCTATAAAAAAAGACTACATATTTGTGTGCGCTCACGACAACCCGCGGCATTAAACAATTCCAACTCAAAAGTGTGTTTTTTTCTGCCTTATAAGGGGTGTTCACATGGCACACTTTTGCTTTGGTGGTGATGTATTTTGTTGTGATATTTTGCACCCATGTAAATTTTGTTCACATGTACAAGGCTGCTTCCTAAAGAGAAGCGTCTTCATCACGGTGCAGCCCCTTAGTTGCGGTCATGCAACAGTTTCATGCAACAGAATAATACGGAAATAAAACGTGTTAATCGTACTTCATTTTCCCCGCCTAGTTTGTAACATATTGAAAAACCATGGTTTATCGTTCTCCAAGCAAATCAACACTGTGGTCTGTCAGACTCTGTAAAATGATGAGAGAGATAGAGAGAGAGAGCGTGAGGATGAGGAGAGCAGATGGACAAAAGTGCACGAAAATAATCTGTTATCAACTCTTCTCGTCTACCTATGCAGAGTAGCGAGTCTACTGTAGCGTTCATATATCCCATTTTATATCGGTGATTCCCCGCAAACAAGCATTTACTACGGAGTAAATATTTAAACCACCTCCTGAGCAGGGTTAAATTAGCCCCGATTTAAGCTGTTTTCAGGGGCTACACCGGTTTAACTTTGTGTGTGTGAATGCTCTACCGTGGCAGCCCCGTTGCTACTTCAGAGTAAAGTTGCCACATGAACACTCCTACAGACAACAGAATCTGTTTTGACAGTGATGAAAGAAAAGGAGATGAAATTTGCATTTCTTTACAGCAGTTTTCGTCATTCTTCAAAGATGAGCAAGCCTCTTGGTCGTAATGTGTAAGATCAAGGACTTCAAACGCTTCAAGTTGGCTCAGTATTGATGACTCAATCACCAAGGGTCAGGAGGCGAGGGATGCCTGTGCATTGCGTGTGTGAACGGTCTTCGATACTACAACTGAGTAAAAATTGCCATGTGCACACCCCTAAAGATGCGCAGGAAGCCAGATTAAATGTATGCATACATTACATGAAGATTTGTGTCATCGCCTGCGACACATCGCCAGGTAGCACTTGTATATTGGCATTGTGTGATGGGCCAAGGATCCCAAAGGTAAAAAGAGAAAAATAACTGAGGAGAACAGAGGATTCAACGTTTCTTGGACCAAATTATTTGCATCAATGCATTTTTATAAATACAGTAAAGTCTCGTTATATCGATATCGGATATATCGATAGTCCCGGTTATATCGATACTATTTCTATGCACGCACGGAGAAAATTACATGCGAACAGGGTCGGATATATCGATAGTCCCGGTTATATCGATATTTTTTCGGACTCCCTTGAATATCGATATAACGAGACTTTACTGTACATTGATGCATTTTATTGTGCTGTGTTTGTTCCAAGTAAAAATGACATTGAAAAACAGATTTATTGATTACATTTCCATACATTACATTTCCACATTGATATTCTAACAAAGTTACACTTGAGGTGCCATGCTACAAGAGTAGTCACGTAGTGCGTCATTTTCCACCTTTAATCATTTAATTTAATCATGAAGTCTCATTGTGCATTTGTAAACAACTTCATCATTTTGGTAATAGGCTAATAAAGCTAATGTCGATACATAATACATGTGTTGCCTTCATTATGAGGCTTATGTAAGGCTTTTAAATCTTTGCAGGTCCCTACATGTTTTTTTTTTGTCCAATTTGATTCTTTCAACATTTTGGGTTGCCAGCCCTCGTGTTTGCACTGCCGTCTTACAATGCAGAGATCACAAGTTGCTGCTCTCTATCGAGGGGCTAAATTGCAAAATTCACGTTTCATCCTTGATTGTGCGATGACAAGCCCACACTACCCAAACAACATTTCTTAAGCCAGTGATTGTGTACATACATGAACAACACGCGTCTAATTTGATGCCGTATGATCAGGGAATGGCAGTTGGAGATCGGTGCACCTCAACTGAAATGGCCTTCACTTTCTCCAGACTTGAATCCGATTGAAAGCCTGTGCGATCAGCTGAGTCACCATGTCGAGTCTTGAAACTCTGTACCACAGACGTTCAATGATCTGAGTTCTGCCCTTCAAGAAGATTGGGAAGCAATGCCTCAGCAAACAATAAATCAACGTCGGAATAGCATTAGACGTGGCTACTACTATTGTTGAAAATTATTGGTTTGATTAATTGTTTGACATGAGGAAATTACCAGTGCATATTTCTACTTAAATATCAATGTTGCATAAACGTTTTACATTTGTTATTTCAAATTCTTATTATCTCATTTGGTTGTTTGAAACACACTGCCTGGATATTCTTGTTATGTCTAATCACTGACATTGCTAGCAACAAGTGATTTAGAAGCTGTTCCTCACTTGCAAGACGAATGAGTCGCCCGGTGTTAACATCTGCATCATCGTCACTCCAGGTTCTGTTTCAGAGTCACGCCAACATTTATGACTTCAGTGGCCTTCAAAAAATGACAAAATCGAAACTTATTTCAACATTTGTACTTGCTCTTATGTTTTCATTCTATTATCTGCCAGACACTTGACTCGTGAGACTGCCTCAAAAGGGACAAACGTGTATAACAAAGTGCAAGAGAAATAGAACAAGATTAGGTTCGGTGAGCTCATGTGAAATCCCAGTGTGTCACAAAAAGTCCCAGCATGCTAAAGGCGAAAATTGAGAAGAGCTGCTACTGAGTGCTGGCACAAATCGTCTCACTTAAACCACCGGTTCAGTTCAGGTGTCTCTAAGTATATTCTGAACACATTGTGGAGCATGGCCAATGGTCATGTTCCTTAATAAAAATATACTGTCGGAATTCAGAGTCAAGGTGGAAGGATCATCTTTTCAGATAATAGTGTTCACCCATGAAGGCAATCGTCTTTAAATATGGCTTGACATCTTGCTCATGAATGTCAATTATGTCATCATACACGGTAGCTTTGTGGCTGCCATTGAATCTGAAAATATTAACTGTGTTCTCTTCCCATTGCATTTTGTCAGTCTGGTAGAGATGTGTAATGGACAGCTTTGCAACACACCCCCGTCCTTGCAATTCACATGTTTTTATCCTATTTCATATTACTTTTTTTTTTTTTTTCAAGATGGCGCCCCCCTGTGTGGCTGCCTCCACAGCAGCTCTTTCCCTTTCTTGTCTACTTTTTCACTTCTTTACTTTTCCGTTTTTGTTTTGCCTAATCTCGTTCCATAAACCTACGGAGAGGAGATGGGCATCTTTTCTTTTGCTCATCGCCGTTATTTTTTACTTTTTCATCGCTCCTGTGAACGGGGAATCCACGCGCACGCGGAATCCCATTGTTTACAGTCGAGACCAGCTACTAGCGTGGCGGGCTAATAGCGGACTAGCGGCCGCCGCACCAGACATCCCCGATGAATTGAAGAGGAGGAAACGAGGATGTCGGGCCGGGAAAGATCGCCGCAAAAGAACGAGGAAATACCGACACGTTCTCCCGTCCGTCATCATGGGGAACGTGAGATCGCTCCCAAATAAAATGGACGAGCTGGCGGCGCTAACGCGACATCAGAGGGAGTACCGGGAAGCCAGCTTGCTACTCGTCACGGAGACATGGCTTTCGGCAATCACTCCGGACAACCACGCAGAGTTGGAGGGCTTCCAACTCGTACGAGCGGACAGAAATGAAGGCAGCGGTAAGCAGAAAGGAGGGGGGATTGCTGTATTTGTGCAATCCTGGGCACATCACGGTGAAGGAAAAACTTTGCACTCGGGACATCGAGCTGCTAGCCGTTAGCCTCCGGCCGCATTACCTGCCACGGGAATTCTCACACGTCATAGCCGTGACGACGTACATTCCCCCTACGGCAAATGGCGGCGCTGCCTCCGATGCCCTCATATCTGTTGTAAACAAGCTGCAAACCCAGTCCCCCAACGCCTTGTTTATCATCTCAGGGGACTTCAATCACATTTCCCTGAAATTCTCCCTCCCAACATTCACACAGTATGTAACTTGTGCCACCAGAGACAATAACATATTGGACCTATTTTATTCAAACGCCAAGGATGCATACAAACCCTCCCCCCTCCCCCCTCTCGGAAGAGCAGACCACAATATAGTTTATCTCCAGCCTGTGTACAAACCCCTTGTCCAGAGGCAACCAGCTGTGACCCGCACGATCAAAAGATGGTCCACAGAAGCTGAAGAAGCTCTGCGGGACTGTTTTGATTCAACCAGGTGGGAGCTCTTTACTGAGATTCATGGGGAAGACATTGACTCACTCACCAACACCATCACAGACTACATTAACTTTTGTGAACAAAACACCGTACCCACCAGGACTGTGCGGTGTTTTGCCAACAACAAACCATGGATTAATCCCGACATAAAAGTCCTCCTGAAGGAGAAGAAAAGGGCTTTTGTGTCGGGCAACAGAGAGGAACTGAAGGCCGTGCAGATCCAACTGAGGAGGAAGATCAGAGAGGGGAAGAAGGCCTACAGGATGAAAATGGAGGAGCAGCTGCAAGCCAGCAATGTCGCTGGTGTCTGGAAGGGCCTGAAAAACATCTCAGGCCACAAAAGCCCAGTGACATTGAACGAAAAAGACAAGGACTGGGCAGATGAACTCAACCGCTTTTTCAATCGGTTTGACAAGACGCCAGCCGCCCCCGGCCCACCGTCAACTTCCCCTGTAGCTGCACCTGCACCAACTCTCACTGTGGCCTTACCCTCCCTGCCCCCTCTCACGACCAGCTTTCCACAACCAACATCTGCCCTCCCAACCGTTGCCACACCCTCAGCCGCCACTCTGCCTCCTGGTTCCTGCCTGTCTGTCACAACTGCGCAGGTGAGGAACCAACTGAGGAGGATGCAGGTGAGGAAGGCAGCAGGTCCGGATGACATCAGTTCCCGACTCCTCAAGACCTGCTCCGACCAGCTGTGTGACATTGTCCAGCACTTGTTCAACCTGAGCCTGAAGCTGGGCAGAGTTCCACAGCTGTGGAAAACGTCATGCCTGGTCCCAGTGCCCAAGATTGCCAACCCCAAAGAGCTCAACAGCTACAGACCGGTGGCGCTGACGTCTCACCTGATGAAGACGCTGGAGAGAGTCGTCCTCGCCCACCTGCGACCGCTGGCAAGCTCATCGCTGGACCCGCTGCAGTTTGCCTACCAGCCCAGCATCGGTGTGGAGGATGCCATCATCTACCTCCTCCATACGGCGTTGCTGCACCTGGAGAATGCTGGGAGCACGGTGAGGATCACATTCTTCGATTTCTCCAGTGCCTTCAACACCATCCAGCCAAGTCTACTGGGGGACAAGCTGCAGCATGCCGGAGTCGACCATCACCTCACATCCTGGATTACAGAGTACCTCACAAACAGGCCACAGTACGTGAGGGTAAAGAACTGTGAGTCGGACAGGCTTCTCTGCAGCACCGGAGCGCCGCAGGGAACAGTCCTGGCTCCATTCCTCTTCACCCTCTACACCTTGGACTTCAACTACAACACCCCAACCTGCCACCTTCAGAAGTTCTCTGACGACTCAGCTATTGTCGGCCTCATTACAGAGGGAGACGATAGGGAGTACAGGCGACTGACAAAGGACTTTGTGGACTGGTGCCAGCAGAATCACCTCCAGATCAACACCGGCAAAACCAAGGAGCTGGTGGTGGATTTCTGCAGGAAACAATCGTCACCTGCACCATTGAACATCCAGGGCTCGGACATTGAGAGGGTGACCTCCTACAAGTACCTGGGTGTTACTCTCAACAATAAACTGGACTGGACAACGAACACGGATGCCCTAATCAAAAAGGGACAGAGTCGCCTCTTCCTACTCAGGAAACTGAGGTCTTTTGGAGTTCAGGGGTCACTCCTAAAGACTTTCTATGACTCTGTGGTGGCATCAGCCATCCACTATGGCATTGTCTGCTGGTCAGGCAGCATCACCACCCGGGACAGAAAAAGACTGGAGCGCTTTGTCAAGCGGGCCAGTTCTGTCGTGGGCTGCTCGCTGGACTCTCTAGAGGAGGTGGGCAAAAGACGGACGCTAGCTAAACTAAAAGCTATGACGGACAGCCCCTCCCACCCCCTCCTGCCCATCCTGACAGCTCTGGGTAGCTCCTTTAGCCAGAGACTATTACACCCGCGCTGCAAGAAGGAGAGGTACCGCCGCTCGTTCCTACCGACTGCTGTCAGGCTTCACAATTCCCAATGATCACATGTGAAAAAAAAAAAAAAAAAAAAAAAAAAAAAAAAAAAAAAAACTGGACACTTGTAAATATGGGTTGTTGCAATATATCTAAATGCATTTCTTGATTCTGCACTATGTACAGTCTTGTTTATAGAACGGTTTTTGCACATCTACATTTGCACAGTATACAGTTGACATTTTTATTTTTGTTATGCTTAGAATATCTTGTTTTCTATCCTTTCACTCCCACCCCAACCCCATCCCTCTTCAATTGCTGCTGTGGACTGCAAATATCCCCATTGCGGGACGAATAAAGGTATTCTGATTCTGATTCTGATTCAATTGAGGAATGTGAATAGATTTTCTCAGTCTGTTAGTCTGGGAGTTAGAAAACTGACACTACAAAGGTTTCTCATTAAACAGGAAACCAACATGTTTTAAATTGAAAAAAAAAAATCACGGTATACAATCTAAGATTTAAATTAATTAACTAAATAAAATATATGACCTAGATGAGTCAATGCCACTCATTATTAGCAGATCCCAATGTGTGCCGTGTATCCTCCTTGACATTTTTCAAAGCTAACAGTGAAAATAACCCAAAGACATCATGAATGGCAATTTGTAGGCTTGACAAAAGGTTCACAAAATCGTTTTTGTTTTATACGTTGTAACGAATGCATCAATTCCGGATGAGAAATAAAAATGGCTTTTTCATCAGTGTGGGTACAGGAAGAAAACAAGGGATGTGGAAAGGACTTTTTTGGACAGTATGCGTTTGGACAGTAGGGATATATTTATATAGGGCCTAAACTACCAGTAAGACTTTAGTTTGCTGACGAAGTTTCTTGGATAAGAAGCGAAACGTCCGACACCTTCAAAGAAGTACAAATGACGGCTGAAGAAACCTTTTCATCGATGGACCACTCCTGTACGACTGAGAGCTTACACAGACGTATCACTCAAGTTATTCCGATTTTATAATATCGGGGGTCTACGTCAAGAAAAAAATTATGTGTGTGTTGATTTACCAACAAACAAAATATTTATGCCAGAGATTGATAATAATAATAATAATAATAATAATAATAATAATAATAAATAATAATAATAGGGCGGCCCGGTAGTCAAGTGGTTAGCACACCGGCTTCACAGTGCAGAGGCCGCCGGTTCGTGTCCCGGTTCGGCCTCCCTGTGTGGAGTTTGCATGTTCTCCCCGGACCCGCGTGGGTTTTCTCCGGGTACTCCGGTTTCCTCCCACACTCCAAAAACATGCATGGCAGGCAGATTGACCACTCCAAATTGTCCCTAGGTGTGAGTGTGAGAGTGACTGTTGTATGTCTTTGTGTGCCTTGCAATTGGCTGGCAACCAATTCAGGGTGTCCCCGCCTCGTGCCCGAAGACAGCTGAGATAGGCTCCAGCAACCCCCGCGACCCTAATGAGGAAAAAGCGGTACGGAAAATGAGATGAGATGAGATAATAATAATAAAATAGGGTGGCCCGGTAGTCGAGTGGTTAGCACACCGACTTCATAGTGCAGAGGTCGCCGGTTCGCGTCCCGGTCCGGCCTCCCTGTGTGGAGTTTGCATGTTCTCCCCGGACCCCCTCCCACAGTCCAAAAACATGCATGGCAGGCAGATTGACCACTCCAAATTGTCCCTAGGAGTGAGTGTGAGAGTGACTGTTGTATGTCTTTGTGTGCCCTGCGATTGGCTGGCAACCAATTTAGGGTGTCCTCCGCCTCGTGCCCGAAGACAGCTGAGATAGGCTCCAGCAACCCCCGCGACCCTAATGAGGAATAAGCGGTACGGAAAATGAGATGAGATAATAATACATTTTATTTTAAGCGCCTATCAAAGCTCTCAAGGACACTTTACAGCCACAGACAAACATAGGTACTATAATCAATAAAATATAATTGCAAATAGAATACAATAAATAAAATACAATTATAAATAGAAACATGAGAAAGTGCGACACAGATAATGCTATTTTAAATAGGTGGGTTTTGAATGACCAGGTTGCTGCGTAGTGTCTGATACTAATACAGTATAAGGACATATTAGCTGTGCATGCAAGGGCAATGATCATATTAATTTTATTTTAATTTATTTTTTTTTCTCCTCCACAAATTACATACAGAACACACAACAAATTAATGAATAACTGAAATCTGAAGTGAAGAATAATGGCTGTTATTGTGGTTTACATACGACAATAAGACATTTTGGTTCAGACTATAGCAAGCATGATGGCATTTGACATGTTTGATTGATTTTGCGGGGCAAATAAAATGATGTGGAGGGCCTGATTTAGCCCCCGGGCCGTGACTTTGCCACATGTGATGTAAACAAACCATTTTGATGAATTTCTTCACATTTCTTAATTGGATTTTCTTTATTCGTCTTGCAGTGGGGAAATTGACATTTTTCAATAATAATATTGAATGTTCAATATTATCATTGTTAATATTATTATTATGTTCATTATTACATTAATTTAACATGCGGCTGTGATTGTTCTGTTTAATAAAAACGAGTACTGTATTTGTACAGGTAACAGAAAACAGGTAATAGTAAACACAGGCTTACAGCTCTCCTGTCAACGAAAGGCCCATCTTTTTATGTGGCCCCCTCGAAAAGAAAACAAGTGTGTCAACTTGCATGATCCTTGCTAAAAAAATGTTGCAAAACGTCAAATTGTCATGTGTGACAAATGACCTCGAGATTGCGAATAAAATGAGTTTGACACCCCTGTCTTAGAGGATTATTTTTCAAAAATGTCAGTTGGTCTACGCGAAAGGACACTTCTCTGCATGTGCCACAATAATAAGTAATTGCTTTGAGGATGAGGCGATTTATGATTGAGTTTTCCAATAAATAAGGCAGTAACACCTTTTTGGTCAGTGTCACTACCTTGCACAACTGCTGTCGTTGTTGATTTAGCTCAGGTTCGTTGCTGTTTGAGATACCATGGCAACGGCCGAGACGTATCGACAAATAGTTGGGTTCCCTTTATATTTCGCGCTGCATTTGTAAAGGCCAAACATGGCAAATGTCTTTTCAGAATGATCTCCTTTCTTGAAAAGCCACAATGTTTCCGAAAAAACAAAGACATTGCTTCATCATAAAAATCTGCTCCTTCCTCACCACCAGTTTCGATGCTGATCTTTTGTCATCTATGTTTGCATCCTTGACATTAATTTCTTACGATGATCAAATATGACATTTATGAGGAAACGGAAATCAATCCCGAATTATTTTAAGCATTTGTTTCGGATCCGTTTTTTTTTTACTATATCGACAATATTCTGAACTGTGTCCTGTGTTTAATCGTTGCTTTACATTTGTGAACTGTCTTCTCTCAACTCTGTGAATCAACAAGCTCAATGCGCAGATGGCACAGTGGCATACAAGTAACTGCATGATTACCAATGGAGTGGGATTTTCAACAACCACACTAATCTGTAATTATCTGTACATTTAAGAAAATACGAACCAGTGGTATTCATATACTGTACATAAAAATAAAAGCAGTTCAAAGCAAACTCCACATCTTGCGGAATGTCAACTGAGATAGGTGGTTGTACACCGTGACCCTAATGACTATATGCATTAGACCATAGAAAATTGATATACGGATGGCTAAATCGCATTGAAAGCAGAAAAAAATAATAGAGTTGCAGAATTACATTCTTCAGCAATGATCTGCGTGAATGCTCTTATGACTGAAAGGCGAACGGTGTAGGTGATGTGTAGTTCACTGTTATATTGGCCTGAGTGGAAATAACAACATCAATATGAAATAATATATGAAAATGTCACTTTACTTCCAGGTCCACAATTTTACAGTGCTCCTGGACTAACACGTTGGGACATATGCAGCTCAGAATATTGCATTTTGCATAATGTGCAGTGACAGACTGGCTCCAGAGGATCTCAATTTCACTGAGTGTGTCCACAGGCTTAACTACATCACATTTTGTGACAGCTGCCAATTGTGCATGTCCTCATATGGTGCTCCCTCTGTAACAGGGAGAGGAGGTGCAACTGTCTGGAAATGATACTTGTCCAGTTTGGATTACAAAACTGTTGTGATGCCAGTTTGCCTTTGCATGCTCCACTTCAATGTTGAATAGAAATTAAATATGTATCAGGTTTTTGGTGATTTTGAAGTAAAAGTTGTAAACCATTGGATGCGCCATCACACCAAGGTCTATCATGGATATGCTGATAGGCCATAACAAAAAAAACAGTTTATAAAAGAATGGGAGAATTGCAATGATTAAGACAAAACACAGTTTTACCAAGATAACAATGACAAACCAAATTTGATGTTTATATGACTCCATAATTATAATGTTTATTCAGTATCTGTTCGTATATGAGGCAGTTCAAATAAAAGTGCAGCTAGTGAAAATATTTCACATCCAATTCCCCTGGTTTGTTTTGAAATGCATCCAGAAAACACCCATATTATCTTCAGTGTTTACACAAACACTTCTTTTCCCGAACAGCAAAAGGAAGCATGCCAGCAAAACCTTCCTGACCCGACAAGCTCTATTGAAACTACATATTCTAATCTTTGCAAATGGACATCTTTTTCGAGGTCTCCTTTATCCGATTTTAATTAGACAGGCAACCGGTCAAGGCAAGTTGGTCCATCGTGGCTTGAATACATCCAATCATCCATCCATGTTTTTACACATAGTTGATTTTTGACTGTGGCAGCAGCAGCTTCAGCAGAGAAGCTGAGACTTTCTTCTCTACAGCCATTGTCCTGTGGCATTCCTAGGACACACGAGACCCTGTTTTGGTAGATAAAATTCGCAGAACCTTTTTTTTATGCCAAAGAAATTGTAGTCTAAGGTTTTGGGGACTGTGGACTAATCCACGTTGCTTGTGAATTATGTTGACATCCTGTGCCTTACTCTGAGTTTCTGCCTTTTTCAGCAGTGCATCTGTAAAGTAGGTTAAGAGGCAACAGTGTTAGTATTCTTAATACTGTTCTTGGACCAACCTTGTAACAAACTAAAGTGATCAAACACTTTTTCACACAATTCTATTCCAGTGAAACATTTGGTTGGAACCCACTTGATTTACCATGTTCACTGGTGAAATCCTTGTCTTTCAAATGCATCCTCCCAAATAATATACTTTCTTGCTTGCATAGAATACTTTTCCCCACTATTTTGCAGCAATATTTTGTCCACCTTTGTAAACTGTATGTAAGCGCTTATGTCGAGGGAGCGGCAAGTCTTCTACTCCCTAATTCTATTCTGACAATGAAAGGCATCCAAGCACTCACTGTCAGAGTTCCGGCCCAGTCTGATAAAGCGAGACCCACTGAGTCATAAAATAACAGAACATGCAAAGGAACATAAATCCTCAGACACCATTTTCATCAACTTCTCTCTCATCCCTTTTTCAGAACAAGAGCTTGAAAAATAAACTCTTGTCAGGAAACAAGCTTTGTGATGCTCATGCTGAAGAGGTAAGTGCATTTTCTATTGAAGAACAAAGAAACGCAACAGAAATTATGACAATGCGAACATGTAATTCTAACTGAAGAACAATCAATTTCGGGACCAATTATGTGTTCTCTTTTGATGGTAGTGCAAGGAAAGAAAATTATGACATAATTAAGTTTGTCCAAGAATCATTTCACCTGTAAAAATGCTGACCATTTGGTAATGATTCTGGTTTGTGTGTGTTCTATCAGCCGCGCTTACTGATACTGACCTGTGCTTGGATATCATTTTAAAATTCTTACATATTCACCTACGATATTTGCATCATATCACTAATAATATATTTTGAATACTTTGCAATATTAAACAAAAGAGTGGGATGATGATCTTTTCAATAGTGCAATCAGTTTCCAAATGACAGCGGATTAAACGCGGATCACGTGGGTGTTCTATTCAGAGTTCAATTATGGCATATAGGTTTCACATCTTTAATCAACACATAATTATGATGAAAGTAGAGATGAGTAGTCACTTTAATTGATGTTTTTGCTCTGTTTTCATCCAGTATGCCATAAAAGACCTGTTGGCAACAAACATTGCTTCTAAATTCCTACTTATTTCAAACCGATAAACACTTTAAGGCAAAAATTAGTGCATCCAAAAGATAGGCTGCAAAATGAAAAACAAAGTAATGTAGTTTATTCAATACATTGTAAGAATGACAATTGTAAAGAGCAATACATTGGGGAGACTAAACAAATTCTAAAAAAAAGACTTTATCAACATCGCAGGGATAATACTAGTGGGCCTCAATCGGCAGTACATATGCACCTAAAAGCTAGACACCACTCATTTGATGACGATGAGGTTAAAATCTTAGCAAAAGAACATAGATGGTTTGAAAGGGGAGTAAAAGAAGCAATTTTCATAAAAAAGCTAAATCCTTCATTAAACCGATATGGTGGGGTGAGGTTCAATTTGGATCGTTCGTACAATAGCCTGCTTAGGCAACATAGGTTAGGCGACATTAGTAATGCTGATGAGGTGATACCGGAGGGAGTGGGGCAATAGGGCCTGTCGTTAGTCAGGAATGTAGGTGCAATCGGTGGGGCCGCAGCGAGTGGTCCTCTGCTCCCCCCAACCTGAGAGTAGGGACCTATCATAGCAGTGTCCGGCACCGCCATGTCTGGACATTAGAAATATATATATATATATATATATATATATATATATATATATATATATATACTACCAGTAAGACTTTAGTTCGCTGAAGAAGAATCTTGGATAAGAAGCGAAACGTCCGACACCTTCAAAGAAGTACAGATGACGGCTGAAGAAACCTTTTCATCGTTGCTTCTATATTGTGCAGTTTGTGATTCTTAGCATGTCTTGTGATGTGAAGACATTACATGTAACATAATCAAGAGTCATATTATTTATTTATTTATTTATTCCTTTATTTATTTGTGAATGTGTTTATTTATTTATTGTCAACGCAAGAAATCTCCAAATATGCTGGTAGAATCACCTATTAACCTCTACAATCTCAGGGCGAGCATATCTGAATTGTATCCAACAAACATGTAGCTTTTCCAAGTCTTAATCACATTTCTAAACTGGCTCTGGCCCTGGAGAAAAAGTTGGAAAGACAACAAAGACCGAAAGGCCATAATTTAATCTGTCACTTTGTCAGTTAAGGCAAAGCCAAGGATTCCCTTCCAAGCAAGTATAATTTGGCACACTTGACTCTACTGAGGAAGAGATGTACTTTACGGAAGGTTCAACAAATTTGAGTATATTATGAGAATAGAAAGTAGGGGAAAATATTTGTGTGATGACAGATGTGGAAAAGCTACAGATTGCAATCATACAGATGTCAGGTATTTTTGTTCTTTTTTTTGTTTATTTGTTTGTTTTTTTCTTGGGGGGGGGGGGGGGGTTTACCCGGGAAAACAACAATGGGAGAACATGCAAACCCCACACAGGAGGTTCAGAGACTCGGATTCCAACACTGGATTTATGCAAAGTGAGGCGGACACTGTCAGGGTTTATTTCTTTTAGACATTAACTTCTTGTTAAGTTTCCCTTTTTCACATCAAGATGAAATTGACAGATTGAAATTATTACTTCCATTTACAATTCAGGGAGAAAATGACTCTTCGGTTAATCCACGAGCTCTTCTCTACTATCTAATGCTTTACTGTCTGTAATTGAAGTGAACTGAACAACTGAATAGTTATGGTCTGCCTTGCCAAATGACTCCAGAGAACTGCTTTCATGGAATGCCAACAGTTCTTGGAATACAAGAAGATAAAACTATGATCTTCAAATCCAATCATTCATTCATTTCCCCTTGTCCTCATTTGAGTTGCAGGTGAGCAGGAGCCTCCCACAGCTTATATTATCCACCGACTAATTGTGAAAATGCTAGAAGTCATCATGATATGTATAAAAAAGATAAATAAATAAAAATGCAGCAACAAAGCTTTCTAGCACATATAAATGAAGCGTCTTCAAAGACAAACACACCTTATATAACCCGGATATCCACAAACAAATACAGTGATAGGAAAATGTGCATGATTAACTTTATGCACCCCTCAAGTTCAACCTAAATACTACCCTTAAGAAATAGTTTATACTAGAATATGCAAGAAACATTTCCACTCAGAGATCTGGCAAAGTTTTAAAAAAACAAAGCTTTTGATAACATCTTAACTCAGAGCTTTGAAGTCTTGGCCAAGAGCCGAATTGAGGTTACCGCTTTTTTAGAAGGACTGAGATAAACTTCTCAAGTACCATCTTGGTTTGTTCGATGCAGAAGGACTACATTTGTCAGCTCTGTGTGAATAAACCCCTTTTTCTGGTCGCTTCATGCGAATTCTAATCAGAACGGCAACATTTTATTGGTCAAGCAGAGTTTGGATCGATTTCAATTGTGCTTTCTTAATTAGTATATTGGATTGGATTGGATATGTACCAATATTTCAATTTTAAAATGATCAAGAATTGTACCTCGTGTTAATAAAAGCATAATAATGGTGTTTTCCTACGTGCATTTAGAAAAATGTACCTTGAGAGATATTCTCGTCAGTGCTGTCCTTTCTCTGGATTGAGATGAGAAGTTAAAATTCTGGGACCTCTAGTGTTACACTTTATCTTAAAGGAAATTAACATTAACATGACTTCCAAACATGTTTGGAAATAAGGAGCTATAGACGTGATCGACAGAGTATGTGCTACTTGAATTTTGGATTACGGACACACACAGTGAAGAAAGGTTTGCATGCCTCGGTGCTTCACACACAGAACACTTGACATGAAAATTAATTTTGTTACAATGCAAATTGTAACAGAAGGTTACATTGACTGAGACATGCAGGCATGCAGTGGGCATTTATGAATTGAACGCACAAAGAAAGTTCAGTGAAAATAATTGTTAAAGCAGATGGTTATATGAATAATCTTGATCCTTTTCTGCTATTATTTCCTCATATGAGGTAATCAAGGCTCGGATTCCAGTTGTTAACATGTAAGCAAGAAAATCGGCCTCGGTGCTCGTCATAACCAAGACTACAGTCTGAAATTGCAAGGAATTAATGTAAAGCACACAAGCATCAGTAAAATACATTACGGTTTGCCGTCCCAACCTTTTATTTGTAGCACGCAAAACCTTTCTGTACTATGTGCTTCTCAAACAAAAAGCCAGAACTTAACTTTGAAGTTGAAAAGAAGTCCAGTTTGCTGGCAGTGAGCAGACAGCTGTTAGTTCATTACACAAATACCATCTAGCCTTTCAGAAACATTTGACGAAATCCTCAAGGGAAACATGACATTGAAAAAGTCAATATGTCTTAGTCATATGGACCCTGGAGGTGAAGGGAGTGGGAACAGGCATGAAATCTGCCATTTAATCAGTCGCTTTGTTTATCTGTAACAGCATCCATCCTTTGCTTGTTTCTTTTCCTGTGAAACACGATGTTGTTGCAGCATGGTCTTTTTTTATCTTTTACTGAAGTTTTATGCAGTGCTTGTCTTACCTCCTTCCTAAATGTCATGCAACACTCTTCCTTTTTCAACTTCCACCATTTTGTCCTCACTTCAGCCTTTGGTTTCTTCATCTTCCTCACTGCCAGCGTCATCCTACACACCGCCAACCTATGCTGTCTGGCTACACTCTCACCAATCACTACTTTGCAGTCACTGATTTCCTTTAGATGGCGCCGTTGACACAAAATGTAGTCTACCTGTGTACTTCTTCGTCCACTCTTATAGGTCACCCTATGTTCTAGTCTCTTTTGAAATCACAATAACCATTTCCATTCTCTTAGCAAAGTCCACCACCATCTGTCCTTCAGCGTTCCTCATCTAGAGTCCAAACCTGCCCATCACCTCCTTATCATCTTTGTTTCCTGCGCCAACATGTTCATTGAAGTCTCCACCAATTACAACCTTCTCTCTTCTCCGGATGTTCTGTATGACTTCATCAGGGTCCAACCAAAATTTCTCCAGCTCACATCCTACTTGTGGGGCATACCCACAAACAACATTGAACATCACACCTTCAATTTCTAGCTTCAGACTCATCATTCTATCTGATACTCTTTTTACTTCTAAGACATTCCTAACAAACTCCTCTTTTAAGATAACTCCAACTCCATTTCTCTTTCTGTCTTCACCATGATAGAACAACTTAAACCCTGAACCTAAGCTTCTAGCCTTGATCCCTTTCCACCTGGTCTCCTGGACACACAGTATGTCAACCTTCCTTCTCTGCTTCATGTCAACCAGCTCTCGGCCTTTACCTGTCATTGTTCCTCCATTCAAAGTTCCTACTCTTAGTTCTATACTCTTGGCATTCCATTTCGCTCTTGTCCTCCGGGCACACCTCCCTCCTCTCCTTCTTCGACCAACAGTAGTCAATTTTCCACTGGCACCCTGGAGGTCAACAGTACCAATGGCGGCCGTTGTTAACCCGGGCCTCAACCGATATGGGATTCAGAGGTTTGATTCGCATATTTGTTTTGGCAAAAATCTTTACGTCGGATGCCCTTCCTGACACAACCCTCTGTATTTATCCGGGCTTGGGACCGGCACAATAATACAGTGGC